>NC_041401.2:187009176-187214176 GCF_900747795.2 Erpetoichthys calabaricus
TCTTTGGAACCGGGATAATTGTGGAACGCTTAAGGCAGGAGGGAACTTCACATAGCTCCAGGGATCTGTTGAAGATCTGTGTAAATATGGGGGCCAGCTGATCAGCACAGACTTTAAGACAGGAGAGTGACACACCATCTGGACCTGGTGCCTTCCTGATCTTCTGTCTCCTGAAGAGCTGACTCACGTCCCCTTCACAGATCCTGAGTGCAGGTATGGTGTCAGTGGGGAGGGGCAGGGGCTTGGTAGTGAGTGCTGAAAACTTATCTTCAGAAAGGTTTCTCAGTTTATTAAAATTCATAAAGTGAAATCTCTCATTCATAGAAGGGTTCAGTCCCTTAATTCAACACTTTGGAGAAGCGTCCCTGGCAGCTATTAGAATAATAATTCAGGTTACATTAGAACACTGCAGACGAGAGCAGGCCATTCAGCTCAACAAACTTCGCCAGTCCTGTCCACTTATTTCTTCCAAAAAAACATCAAGTCGAGTTTTGAAAGTCCCTAAAGTCTTACTGTCCACCACACTAATTGGTTGCTTATTCCAAGTTTCTATCGTTCTTTGTGTAAAGTAAAACTTTCTAATGTTTGTGTGAAATTTACCCTTAACAAGTTTCCAGCTGTGTCCCCGTGTTCTTGATGAACTCATTTTAAGATAACAGTCTTGATCCACTGCACTAATTCCCTTCATAATTTTAAACACTTCAGTCATCCAACCATCCATCCATTATCCAGCCCGCTATATCCTAACTACAGGGTCACGGGGGCCTGCTGGAGCCAATCCCTGACAACACAGGGCGCAAGGCAGGAAACAAACCCCGGGCAGGGCGCCAGCCCACTGCAGACACTTCAGTCAGGTCTCCTCTTAATCTTCTTTTGCTTAAACTGTTAAGGCTCAGCTCTTTTAATCTTTCCTCCTAACTCAACCCCTGTAGTACTGGAATCAGCCCAGTCGATCTTCTCTGGACCTTTTCTAGTGCTGTTATGTCCTTTTTGTAGCCTGGAGATGAAAACTACACACAGTACTCAAGATGAAACCTCACCAGTGTGTTATAAAGCCTCAGCTATAATGTCCTTAGACTTGTACTTCACACATCAGGGCGCTAAATAACCTGACATTCTGTTCTGATAGCATCAAGTCCACTACGACACCTAAGTCCTTTAATCTTTCCTCATAACTCATCCCCTGTAGCCCTGGAATCAGCCTACTTGCTCTTCTCTGGACCTTCTCTAGTGCTGTTATGTCCTTTTTGTAGCCTAGAGACTCAAACTCCACCCAGTACTCCAGATGAGGCCTCACCAGTGTGTTATAAAGCCTGAGCAGAACCTCCTGTGACTTGTACTCCACACATCAAGGCGCTATATATCCTAACATGCTGTTAGCCTTCTTAATGGCTTCTGAACACTGTCGGGAAGTCGATAGCTTAGAGTCCACTATGACTCCTAAATCCTTCTCATAAGGTGGACTCCCGATTTTCTGATCGTCCATTGTGTATTCAAACCTCACATTTTTACTTCCTATGTGTAATTCTTTACATTTACTGACATTAACTTTCATCTGCCACAAATCTGCCCAAGCCTGTATGCTGTCCAAGTCCTTCTGTGATGATATATCCATCCATCCATCCATCCATCCATATGAGATTCCAAATTATCTGCTAATCCACCTATCTTGGTATCATCTGCAAACTTAACCAGCTTGTTACTTAAATTCCTATCTAAATCACTTATATTTATTAAAAGTACTAGCGGCCCCCGGGCAGCACAGTGGCACAGTGGTAGCGCTGCTGCCTCGCAGTTAGGAGACCCGGGTTCGCTTCCCGGGTCCTCCCTGCGTGGAGTTTGCATGTTCTCCCCCGTGTCTGCGTGGGTTTCCTCCCACAGTCCAAAGACATGCAGGTTAGGTGGATTGGCGATTCTAAATTGGCCCTAGTGTGTGCTTGGTGTGTGGGTGTGTTTGTGTGTGTCCTGCGGTGGGTTGGCACCCTGCCCGGGATTGGTTCCTGCCTTGTGCTTTGTGTTGGCTGGGATTGGCTCCAGCAGACCCCCCGTGACCCTGTGTTCGGATTCAGCAGGTTGGAAAATGGATGGATGGACTAGCGGCCCCCAGCACTGCCCCCTGCTGGTCACCACTCTTAACATCAGCCAATTCTGATGAGGTTCCTCGCACCATCACCCTCTGCTTCCTGTGTCTGAACCAATTCTGCACCTATCTAAAAACATCATCCTGAACTCCCACTTCTTTTTATTTGATGCCCAACCTTTCAGGTGGCACCTTATCAAATGCTTTCTGAAAGTCCAGATACTGTAAATAATATTATATGCTCCATTTTGATCGTATCCTAGCTTTGAGTCTTCTTGGGGTAAGTCTCCACAAGCTTTGCACACCTGGATTTGGGCACTTTACCTCATTCTTCCTGGCAGGTCCCTCTCAAGCTCTGCTAGATTAGATGGGAAGGTTCTGTAAACTGCCGTGGTCAGATCTCTCCACAGATGTTCAGTGGAGTTTAAGTCCTGGGCCGCTCAAGGACACTCTGAGACTTGTCCCCAAAGTCACTCCGGCATTGTCTTGGCTGTAGGCTTCAAGTCTGTAAACGTCTGTCTTCAGGTCTCTCCACATATGTTCTATGGAGATTATGCCGGGCTTTGGCGGGACCACTCAAGGACACTCAAGAGATTTGTCCCGAAGCAACGCCAGCATTCTCTTTACTGTATGCTTCTCATGCTGGATGGTGAACTGTCGCCCCAGTTTGCACTCCAGAGCAGGCTTTCTTCAAGGACCACTCTGTATTTGGTGGCATTCATCCTTACCGCAGTTCTAACCAGAAGCACCCCCATAAGCATCATGCTACCACCACCTAGAACTGGTGGAAATCTTCACCTTTGCAGGGCTCAAGGCAGTTCTTGATGGTGATGGGCAGGTGGTGCCGCCTCTTGGGGGACCACCCAAAAAAATGAGGCACAAAACAAAGGCCTAGAGAGAAAATCAAAAGAAAGGGAAAGGGAAACAACAAAGAATAACTCAGAAAATGAACAGAAAGGACATGGAAGGGAGGAACCCTGGCTGAAACGTAACAGGTTGGGGGTCCAGCTGGCTGACCAGATTTTCATTGTTCTAACTTGGGACACAGCTCATTGTTCCAGCAAATGTGGTAAATGTACTTTAGGCATTAATCAAAAAGATGGTGGGCTGGACGAGTAGGGGATTGAGTTTTGTGTGTATTGTAGAAACGACATTAAATTGCAGATTGGGTGGGGGTCACCCCTGGAATTTCATACATGTTGCAAACAGGTTCATTAAATTGAAGAGTGGGGGGGGGGGGGTATTGGTGGGGTCATGCATGTCATAAAGATTGATTATTGTAGCTTGTATAGTGAAGTTTGTATGGACCAACGCCGCATTAAGACCCCCCACAGACCCCTGAGTGACACAACCCCTTAACAGAGAGTTGATCAGATCATTAAGAATGCAGCATACAGTGACAAGGTCATTTAAAACAGTGTGACATTGGTCGATTCATCGCCCTGTGGGCACTGGTGTTTTCTGTACCCCTCTTGATTCTCAATTGTTTTAACTAGCATGGTTGCCATTTCAAATGGTGGATACTTGATTGTTTCATCAGCCGGGAGGAAGTTCCCCCCCCCCAAGCTTGGGTCTTGGTGAATAGGTCCAATGCTGTCATGGGCCTCCTGGGTAAGCTCCCAGAATGCCCTAATGGTAGATCTCCTCCTGATGTGGATTGATACCTTAAACTTAACCCCACCCTCACCCTTTGCCATCCTTCTCAACCGCCTACTTCACCTATATGGTAAAGTAGGCACCAGTGGCGTAGCGTAATGGGGGCGGCCCGCCTCGGGCGGCACTTTTAGGGGGCGGCAAAATTTCACAATAAATAATAATAATATCTTGTAAAAATTTGAACCATACCTAAATAAGGGGGCGGCGGAATTTTCCTCCACCCTGGGCGGCTAACACCCACGCTACGCTACTGGTTGGCACTGCCTGGGATCCCCTCCTTGCACCTAAAATTTCCAGACTGCCCCCAACGCCTAATATCACAGATCACCTGTATTGAGTAAATGGGGTGCACTCCCGGACTGATGTTTAGAATTTGAAGGTTATCTTCACAATACTCTGCTGACTGGCACAAAAATTGAAAATGTGCATTTTCATTGTCTGGTATAAGCGAGCCAGATCCACAGGATTCCCCTTTTAATATTACTGCTAATAATCTCCTTTTCATAAATCTCCTCGTTTTAATGAAGCACATTTAGCTGAGCTAGCAGGAAGAAGTCCTTTTGGCTTGCAGAGTGGCGCCTTATAAAATTCTATCATGACAAGACTGTCTTTTATTACATCTGGGTCTCAGACTGGCCCAGCTGGGCACAATTTTTTGTGCATTTTAATTACCATCTCGTTATTTTTTAGGCACCAGGTCATCTTTTCATGATAAGCCCTATGAGAAATTGCGACCAAAGTGGCTGATCTTTGGACCATAAAGCCCATGGCTGTTAGTTCAGTCCACACCCCCAGGCAACTCGCCGGATCTGCCCGCATACTAGCTTCAAATATGCGTGCCGGTGCCAGCCTCATACTTAAATTATTTAAATTTATTTTTTCCCACATCAGGCAACATTCAGTATGGCAGAATGACCAAGAGAAATCAAGCTTTTAGGAATTTCTGAAAATTTACTTTAAAAAAAAAAAATATGCAGACCCTTTAGTCAGTACCTCACTGAAGCCCCCCTTGTCAATAATTTCAGCCTGGTGGCTTCTTGGGTCTGAAACGACAAACTCCACCCACCTGGAAGCATCCAGAGGAGCAGCAAGAAGCAACAGCGCCAACCCCTGGCTAGGAGTTAAATCACCACGTGACGGGCCAGTCTGAGACCCTGATGTAATCAAAGACAGAGCTCCGAAGTCGCCTCCCAGGTACAGATGTGTGACAATGCATCTAGATTTATGTTTGGAAAGAAAGGGCAAACACTTTGTCATGGCACTTTAATGGGCTGCTGCTGGAAGAGGTGCTGGCAAGGGCAGCAGGGGGGCGCTTACCCTGTGGTCTGAATGTGGACCCCAATGCCAACAGTGCAGTGACAGGGATACGGTGTTGTAAAAATGGGGTAGTTCTTTGGATGAGATGTAAAAACCGAGGTCCTAACTCTCTGTGGTCATACTGGCCCCCTATTCATCCCGTGTCTCTAACTGTCTCTCTATCTCTCACCACTTCACCATCTAAAAGCTAAGGTGTGGTGAGTGTACTGGCACAAAATGGCTGCCATTGCATCAAATATTCGACTATACAAAGTCTAGTAAATCCTTTAAGAAAGCCTCTCCTCATCATTTTATGTGGCTGTGGAAAGTTTTTAAGCTCTCTGTGGCCATGCTAAACACAGGGAAGTTCCCACACACACTGTGGCGTGGGCAGAATAGTCAGCTTGAAGATGTCTTATTACAATCAGCAGCCATACCACATACACATCAGAAGAGGTCATCCACCTGAAGCTAAGCCTGTTCAGGCCCAGCCAGACCTTGAATAGGAGACCATTTAGGAAAAGCTTGGGTTTGCTATGGCATGGAGCCGCTGAAGTGCTGGGAGCCTGTGGTTGCCCTGGCGGTGGAAAAGCTGTCTTCCACAGATGTGGCGATCGTACTTCGGGACACTCTTCGGCATGTCATCCCGTTGGGGAGAGACAGAAAAGAGTTTAGAATCCATACAATATATAAATATATATATACTCTCTGTCCTCACAGGTGGCACAGTGGTAGTGTTGCTGCTTTGCAGTAAGGAGACTGTAGAAGATTGTGGGTTCGCTTCCCGGTTCCTCCCTGTGTGGATAGCGCTTTGAGTACTGAGAAAAGCACTATATAAATGTAATGAATTATTGGGCGGCACGGTGGCGCAGTGGGTAGTGCTGCTGCCTCGCAGTTGGGAGATCTGGGGACCCGGGTTCACTTCCCGGGTCCTCCCTGCGTGAGTTTGCATGTTCTCCCCGTGTCTGCGTGGGTTTCCTCCGGGCGCTCCGGTTTCCTCCCACAGTCCAAAGACATGCAGGGTTAGGTGGATTGGCGATTCTAAATTGGCCTTGGTGTGTGGGTGTGTTTGTGTGTGTCCTGTGGTGGGTTGGCATCCTGCCTGGGATTGGTTCCTGCCTTGTGCCCTGTGTTGGCTGGGATTGGCTCCAGCAGACCCCCGTGACCCTGTGTTCGGATTCAGCGGGTTGGAAAATGGGATGGATGGATGGATACTCTCTCTCTCTATATATATATATATATACTTAGCAAAATACCCGCGCTTCACAGCGGAGAAGTAGTGTGTTAAAGAGGTTATGAAAAAGAAAAGGAAACATTTTAAAAATAACGTAACATGATTGTCAATGTAATTGTGTTGTCATTGTTATGAGTGTTGCTGTCATATATATTATATATATATATAATATATATATATATATATATATATATATATATATATATATATATTATATATATTACACACACACACACACACACACACACACACACACACATAAACATATATATACATATACATATATACATATATATACATATCTACATATACACATATATACACATATATATATATATATATATATACATATACACATCCACATATATATACATATATATACACATATCAACATATATATACACATACATACACACACATATACATATATACATATACACATACATACATACACATACATATATATATATACACACACACACAGAGACATATATATACATATATATATATTTACATATCTACATATACTGTATATATACATATCTACATATATATATACATATTACGATTGTTATAGTTCTGTTTGTATACCAAGTTGTCAGTTCAGCACTCCGGTTGTAATATGAGCAAGCCGTGCAAGCACACTCTTGAGAATGCAACGTATAGTTGTATAGGAGAAAAGCAATCTTGCCTCAAATCAATGGCAACCTTTTGTAGGTCTATGAACTTAATTTAAACTTTAGGTTTACACGGTGCTTTGTTTCCGACGTGCTGCGTTCAGTCAGTTCACGTGAGCCGCTCTCTTGTGTGATGTTGCGATGTCCACGGCTTTATTTAATGTTAGCTAAGACCCGGCACTTAAAAGTTTCTCGCTACAGCAATTTTAACTCTGTTACAAAGTCATCCAAAGTCTCGTTTATACCTCGTGTCTTCTCATTAAACTTGTATCCTGCGAATATGGTATTGCAAATGGCAGCGGGAGCGTTTCTATAAACTTAATTTAAACTTACGGTTTACACCGTGCTTCGCTTCTTATTGTTTCACTGCGTTCACAGTCAGTTCATGTGATTACGTGGGAGGCGTGATGACGCGATACGCAACTCCGCCTCCCACGGCCAGCAAGCTGCAGTCCATTACAGTATATAGACAAAAAAGAGGTTCCAGTTATGACCGTTACGCTTTGAATTTCGAAATGAAACCTGCCTAACTTTGTAAGTAAGCTGTAAGGAATGAGCCTGCCAAATTTCAGCCTTCCACCTACACGGGAAGTTGGAGAATTAGTGATGAGTCAGTCAGTCAGTCAGTGAGTCAGTGAGGGCTTTGCCTTTTATTAGTATAGATATAAATATATACTAGGGGGCTTTGGCCCCTGCTCGCTTCGCTCGCCAACCTCCCGGCCTGTGTTACATGCCAGCCACTTCACGTCTCTGCTGCTCACGTATGTGGATTTCACTTTCACCAAACAACAAACCTTTTAATTTTTGCGGATAGGCCTCTTCATTGGGAAGAAACACAACTTTTTTTTTTCCCTGATGGCAACACGAATTACACGATCTACAAGTCTTCGACTTAAAGTTTAAATCTGAAGAAAATATTCGATCTCTTTTCGCTGTTCTTTTATTTCACTGAGTAATAATTTCCATTTGTTTGCACTAATGGAATCTTTACTATCGTTTTTTTGAGACTTTTGAATTTTCTCTAACCTGCTGTGCATGTGTTTCGCACCAATGTTTTTGAATTCTTTACGATGTTCTACTTTGTCTTCTACTCTTTGTCTTTTATTTCTGGCCCCGGGCCTGGTTAAATCTCTTCACAAAGTCTCGTATTGCGGGACTTGAAAGTGTCTCACTGAAAAAGTCACGTCTCGTCCCAGGCTACAAAGTCTTGTCTCGTCCCAGGATTTTTTTATTACAATAGAGAGAAATATAGTGGTGTATACAATACAATACAATACAATTTATTTTTTGTATAGCCCAAAATCACACAAGAAGTGCCAGAATGGGCTTTAACGGAACCTGCCTCTTGACTGCCCCCCAGCCTTGACGCTCTAAGAAGACAAGGAAAAACTCCCAAAAAAACCTAGTAGGGAAAAAATGGAAGAAACCTCGGGAAAGGCAGTTCAAAGAGAGACCCCTTTCCAGGTAGGTTGGGCGTGCAGTGAGTGTCAAAAGAAGGGGATCAATACAATACACAGAACAGAACAAATCCTCAATACAATATAAAAATAAAAATTTTAGAAGTACGGAGTAGAATTTAACAGTAGATGATATCACATAATAGGATTTGGATTTGTTTAGAGTCCTGGAGACCTCAGCCATCAAGCTGCCTCCCCCATTTCGCCATTCCATGGCTGAAACAGCGCTGGGCCAGCCAATCCGATGAAAGGACCCCTCTTTCCCACGATTCCTGCGATCCTCCATCAGGGATGACTTTACCTTAGGCAGGCAAAACAACTTGGCAGGTGGGCCGTGGCACCAAGTGCCACATCTGAGTACCGAGAAGAAAAACAGAATAAGTGAGGGTTAGTAACCAATTCTAACTATCATGTTACTTATGTTTTAGTGCTAATGACTAACAACAAAGATGCAGTCTGTACAGTTAATCAGCAGCTCTAGTCAGGGTGAGCTAAACTGAAGTAGTGAGTCTTCAGCCGGGATTTAAAAGCTGAGACTGAAGGGGCATCTCTTATAGTGGCAGGCAGACCATTCCACAGTTTAAGGGCCCTGTAACTAAAAGCTCGACCTCCCCACTGTTATTTTATTAATCCTTGGAATCATAAGCAGACCGGCATCTTGAGATCTTAATGTGTGCTCAGGTTTGTAAGTCATGATAAGTTCAAATAAGTAAGCCGGACCTCGGCCATTTAATACTTTATATGTTAAAAGGAGGATTTTGAAATCTGCCCTAAACTTAACTGTGTGCCATTGTAAGGATTTAAGAACTGGAGTTATGTGTTTGTATTTTCTTGTTCTTGTAATAATTCTTGCAGTTGGTGAATGGCTGGGGCCATTGCCTGGCGGGGATACCTTTATGCTGGAAAGACCAGGGGAGGGAACGTTTCCAGAGCATTTCCTCCCCCGGAGAGCACTAGGTGGCAGCCCATCTAGTTTGCAGCGGTGCCTTGGACTCCCTCAGGGCTCCATGGGAGCTGGAGTTTGGTGCAGCCCTGTGCTTTCCTGGGATGCCAACGGGTCCAACAGCCATTAGTCACAATGCACCATGCTCTCTACACCCACCTGGCAGCTCTCAGAATGGGACACTGGCACAGGATACATTAAGAAAACAGTGTCAGCTGCCACAGTCCTCTGTTTGTGATGATCTATCTAGCTGCTATAAAGCGTCTTGTATATTTATTACATAGTGCTTTTCATATCTAACTATTATATATTGCCTTTGTTATTTAACTAACTCCAATATAGCACCATTCATATGTATCTGTCTCTTATATAGCGCCTTTTTTTTATACGCTCAGTTTAATGACTATTGATGTTCCGGGTTCAAAGTGAGTGTGCTAGCAGTGAGCAACTCAAGCATTACAGAGAGTTCTAAGCACTGAGCCATTGTAACACATACTGTAACTGTTCATCTTCACACTCCATTTACTGGATAAGCTTCAATTCAAATTCTGAGTTTTAAACGGAGCCTCATTGTAAACCAGGGACATTGCAAGGCCTGAGCTGCCATTTTTTTTTTTCACTACATGACCCTTAGGGCCTCGTTTAGTAATAAAATAAATCTGCCTTTGAGGGATAAAATGAAAGCATAAAAAAAACGAGGGGGGGAAAAAAAGCAGCTTTATGGTCATTATGGGCATTTTCTGTGAGCTCCTGGAATTAGTAGCTTATCTTGTCTAGTGGTGAATTTCAGATCACAGCTGTAATAAAACAGGAACCTTCTTAGCGGTAAGACGGTAAAATTGATCGAAAGTAATCATTTGAGTTTAGCCGCTGTCTTTGAGTCTTAATGACACTCTTTATTCTGTCTTAAATACCACTGACCGATTATTATTATTATTTTTACTTTTTAGTGTATTTAACCCTTAATGTTTTGACCTTAAATAACTACTGTATACACACCAATGTTGGCTGAGAATAAACATGTTGACCTCAACCATTAAACTTAAATGTTTAGAATCAAAATATTTGATCGTATAAATCAAAAGTAACATCATATTTTTAATTGCTGGTCATGAAGTAGTCTAAACAAGGGTTCTATTCAATAACGGCGCACACAAAAAGGCGAGCTTCAAAAGGGCGACCTCAATTGGGCGTGGCGAATAAAGGCAAACGCAACAAAATTATTACAGAAAATTTATTAGATAAAGGCAATGATTGAATGTATAAAAAGGTGAAAGCAAGAATATTAAAACATTCGCTCAATTGAAGTCGCCCTTTTGAAGCTCGCCTTTATTTATGTGAACCTTTATTCGCCGTGCCCAATTGAGGTCGCCCTTTTGAAGCTCGCCTTTTTGTGCACGCCCTTATTGAAGGATACCTAAAACGAGACCCCACATTGCTCATTCTTTGAAATTTGTCATATCAGTTTTGTCAGTCAGTTCAGATGGGCTGCAACACTTCCAGCAACATCACACTGAGCACTGGAGCGCCGCAGGGCTGTGTGCTTAGTCCACTGTTGTTCACCCTGCTGACTCACGACTGCACAGCCACGCACAACACCAACCACATCATCAAGTTTGCGGATGATACAACGGTGTTGGGACTGAGAAGCAGGGATGATGAAACAGCATACAGAGATGAGGTGGAATGGCTGTCTGCATGCTGTGAAGACAACAATCTATCTCTCAATGTTGACAAGACAAAAGAGACAATCTTGGACTTCAGAAAATCACATCCTGCCCACATACCACTCAGCATCAACGGTTTAGATGTGGAGACTATTAGGAGTACCAAGTTCCTCGGTGTGCACATAACTGAGGAACTTACATGGACACATAACACCTCATCACTTATCAAGAAAGCCCAGCAGAGACTACACTTCCTGAGGCGACTGAAGCGAGCAAGTCTTCCCCCTTCCATCCTCACCATGTTCTCCAGAGGCACCATTGACAGTGTTCTGACCAGCTGCATCACGGCCTGGTATGGTAACTGCAACATATCTGACTGCAAGCGCCTGCAAAGGATAGCGAAGACAGCAGAGAACATTACTGGGGTGCCTCTCCCTTCACTACAGGACATATTTTACAAACGCAGTGTCTGCAAGGCCTGCAGCATTGTGTAGGACCCCTTACACCCCTCACACTTCTGCCATCCAAGAGAAGATACTGCAGCATCAAAGCCAGATCTGCCAGGCTGCAGGAAAGTTTTAACCCCCAAGCTGTTAGACTCCTTAACACCAGGCTGCCCCCTGGGACCTTCCACACGGCCTCAACCACCTCTAAAAACAGAACTTTTATACATGCAGGTCACTGTCCTGTAAAGACGAGTGTGCAGGTAGAGAAGAACTGAAAATCTCCTACTGACCTTTAAGGATTTTGACACTCGTGATATCCTTCTGCTGTGCAACATTCTGACTTGTCATTGTTTACACACGTCTTAAACAACTATTATCATACACTGATCATTTCTGTATTATCTATATCTATTATTTATTATTAATTTATTATATTACACATCTATTGACTATATTTATGTATCTATAATGCGAATACCATACATTGCATCAATGTTCATATTGCTGCTACTTCTTTGTCTTGTCTTTGCACAATGTCTTGTCTTGTTTGCGTTTTAATTTTAAATTTAAATTTTAATTCTATTTTTAATTTATTATTTGCACATCATGTTGTTACACTGTAGACCCTGAGCTTCGCAATTTCGTCTATCTGTATACTTGTATATGGTTGAGATGACAATAAAGTTCACTTTGATATTTGAACCTACTGGGAGTGGCTATTAGAGGGTTAGGAGAACCAGTACAGAATCACGTATCACAAATATCAGCAACGTGATCAGCAACCTGGAAACAGCAAAAAACAACACTCCACATGCGTGTTACTGATCCCCATTTTTTCAATTTTTTTGTGAAAAGCGGTAACATTGACCCCTCATATTTGTTTAGGAGGAGAACCCCAATGGGTTCATTGATGTGGCCTACACAGCTTCAAGTCCTTCTGAAGACACTTATTGGTTTATTCTTTATCAGAAGAGTGTGATTTCTGGCACAAAATATGGCCCACAAATCCCCTAAAAGTTGAGCGTTTGGGTCAAAAATAGAAAGGAACCACCAAACAACTAAACATGTTGCAGACCTAAACGTTAAGACAAGTCCAACGGTATATCGTATGGGGGGCTTTTCTTGTATCTGTGAGTCAGGAGGCGCTGAATAAAAAAATAAAAAATTGAATTTTAGACAATTCCAATACTTTCCCTACGAGAAATTAAATTGAACTCAAGGAGGTCTAAAATGTCAAGATTCATCAAAATCTCGAATTTAAATTTCTGGACGATTCCAATACATTCCCTACGAGAAAGTAAATTGAACTCAGGGAGGTCTTAAACATCAAGATTCATCAAAATCTCAAAATCGAATTGGTCTTGTGGCCTCAGAACCCCTGCAGATTTTGTTTGTTTGTTTGTTTTTTCTGTCCTCCTGGCCATCAGACCTTACTTTATTCTTTGTTAATTAGTATCGCCTAATCTTATTTTTATATTTTTTCCTTTTTTTCTTTCTTCATCATGCACTTTGAGCTCCATCATTTGTATGAAAATGTGCTCTAGAAATAAATGTTGTTGTTCTATGACATTTGATGAGTGGTTCGATGCGGTGAAGCAAATCATCAAACTTAAACGCTGGCATGGCGAATGTCTTCATGGTGTTTTTCTTCATCCATTTCTAGCATAGGCATTACAAGCGTTGTATATTCCACATTGTAATGACGCGATACATTTAAAGATCTCACATAGCGGAGTGGTGGCTCTGCCATCCCGAAGGTTGGCATCTCGCTGGCATCCCGAAGGTTGCTGGTTCGAATCCTTGTCACTGCCAAAAGAGATGCTACTCTGCTGGGCCCTTGAGCAAGGCCCTTACCCTTCAATTGCTCCAGGGGCGCTGGACAATGGCTGACCCTGCGCTCTGACCCCAAGGGTTATGCAAAAAGATGCATTTCACTGTGTGTTGTCCTGTATAACTATGTATGTGACAAATAAATAAAGAATTATTATTATATCATCTTTTGTGTCGTTGTTGCCATCGCAACAGCATCAGAATGCAAAGAATTATTATCTTCAACATCTTTCTACCCTCCACAGCGAAAGCGGAATTTTGCTTTCTCACCGTGATGATTTCTCATACTGCCACCTGGTGGTAATCCTCCATATTTACATCCAGTGTAGACAGTACATTTCCTGCTTAGTGTCAAGCGTACGCGTCACATAGCGTCAAGTATATCCTGCCCCTGAAAGGGAATTGCTGTGAGATTTATAATAAAGTCTTTTATTACGATTCCGAGAATTGTTGGGTCGTAAGAGAAACAGATAAAGCGAGTTGTGCGGAATGAAACCCAAACCGCCGTGTCTGAAGTTCTTTCAGCTCTCTAAGTTAAAGTTTCACGAAGAAACACGGTTCAGTATGAGAAGACGAAGAGGACATAAAAAAAACAAACCATTCCTTTCTCAGCCGGTCACTTACCTTTTACATTTTGCATCCTCAGCACCTCGGCGGTTCACGGGAGGAATTATCACATTCCGGTCGGCGAGTGAGAACGGCGAATCAATTACAAGACGGCTTCTGTCTGATCCTGACGGTTTGCTTTTTCATTCCAAGACAGATGGAACGGATTAGAGAGCTGTTATCCGCAAGGGTCGATCAATTAATTTCCAGACGTCCATTGATCCATTCATTTTCTGTTGCTGTACAATTCTAGATGGGGAGGTGGGGGGGTCACGGGGGGTCAGTTAATTATTTCAATGCAAATTAAAATAAAAAAAATATTAAAGTAGATCTGCAAATAAAGCAGTCATTTGTTTAAAAAAGAAAACCTTTCCATAATCACTGTGATATTTTTATGATTTACTTGAGCTGCGATGTATTTGAAGAATGAGTATGAATGTGGAGACTGTAACATTTTGATCATTTTTTTAATAATTTTCAAAAATGAAATAAAGAAAAAGAGAAGTATTGAAATGACAGACTGTCAGTTATTTTCTAACCCGTTTTGTCTGACTGTGTCTGTGTCTGTGTGTGTGATTGTATCCTGAAACAGACTGGCGTCTCATTCCTTGTTTGCACCCAGTGCTGAGCGGTTAGACTGTAGTTGCCTACATTTTCATAAAGTCATGTCATTTTTTAACCTGCAGGGGGTGCTGGAGCCTTTCCCGGCTAGCATAGGGCGGTAGGCAGTAACAAACCTCAGACATGGTGCCAGTCCATTGCAGGGCTCACACAGACTCGCGCCAGTTTAGCATCACCAAACCACCGAACCTGCATGTCTTTGGACTGTGGGAGGTGTGCTGTTCTAGTCAAGGTTTGAAACAGGAGAGGCTTAAGATGTGCACCATCTAGTGATGAAATTCAACATTTCTTTACTTGAGGAACAGCCTGTCTCTGGGTGATGATGTCATAAAGCCCTTGACCCTCTGCAGTTTGCATATCAGGAGATGGTGGGAGCGGAGGATGCCATCATCTATATGCTACACCGATCCCTCTCCCACTTAGACAGAGGCAGTGGTGCTGTAAGAATTATGTTTCTGGACTTCTCTAGCGCCTTCAACACAATCCAACCTCTGCTCCTTAGGGACAAGCTGACAGAGATGGGAGTAGATTCATACCTGGTGTCATAGATCGTGGACTATCTCACAGACAGACCTCAGTATGTGCGTCTTGGGAACTGCACGTCTGACATTGTGGTCAGCAACACAGGAGCGCCACAAGGGACTGTACTTTCTCCGGTCCTGTTCAGCCTATATACATCGGACTTCCAACACAACTCGGAGTCCTGCCACGTGCAAAAGTTCGCTGATGACACTGCTATCGTGGGCTGCATCAGGAGTGGGCATGAGGAGGAGTATAGGGACCTAATCAATGACTTTGTTAAATGGTGCGACTCAAACCACCTACAACTGAACACCAGCAAAACCAAGGAGCTGGTGGTGGATTTTAGGAGGACCAGGCCCGTCATGGACCCCGTGATTATCAAAGGTGACTGTGTGCAGAGGGTGCAGACCTATAAAATATCTGGGAGTGCAGCTGGATGATAAATTAGACTGGACTGCCAATACTGATGCTCTGTGCAAGAAAGGACAGAGCCGACTATACTTCCTTAGAAGGCTGGCGTCCTTCAACATCTGCAATAAGATGCTGCAGATGTTCTATCAGACAGTTGTGGTGAGCGCCCTCTTCTACGCGGTGGTGTGCTGGGGAGGTAGCATAAAGAAGAGGGACGCCTCACGCCTGGACAAACTGGTGAGGAAGGCAGGCTCTATTGTAGGCACAGAGCTGGACAGTTTGACATCTGTGGCAGAGCAACGGGCGCTGAGCAGACTCCTGTCAATCATGGAGAATCCACTGCATCCACTAAACAGGATCATCTCCAGACAGAGGAGCAGCTTCAGCGACAGACTGCTGTCACCGTCCTGCTCCACTAACAGATTGAGGAGATCGTTCCTCCCCCAAACTATGCGGCTCTTCAATTCCACCCAGGGGGGTAAACGTTAACATTTAACATTATACAAAGTTATTGTCTGTTTTTCACCTGCATTATTATCATTCTTTAATTTAATATTATTTATTGTATCAGTATGCTGCTGCTGGAGAATGTGAATTTCCCATTGGGATTAATAAAGTATCTATCTATCTATCTATCTATCTATCTATCTATCTATCTATCTATCTATCTATCTATCTATCTATCTATCTATCTATCTATCTATCTATCTATCTATCTATCTATCTATCTATCTATCTATCTATCAAGTGCCATTTACAATGGAACGTCAGAAGGTGGGGCCACCCTGATGTCATACCGAGGCACCGCCCTCTCAATTTATATTCTGGTGGATAAGACGGCTTGACATCAAGTGCCATTTACAATGGATCCCCAAGAGGTGGGGCCACCCTGATGTCACACCCGAGCAGAGCTGGCCCTAGACAATTTTGGGCCTGCAGCTAGGGGGTCCGGGGCAGAGCTCCGGCCAGCAAGCGATTTCCTGCATTCTGAGCTGCAGAAATGCGTTTTCCCGGCATCTATAACCATCACATTTTGACGATTTCCATTTGACACTGACAACCGTAACCGTAACACACTGACAGGAGCCAAATTTGCAGGCTGTCAGCGCAGACTGTCGTACAAGGCCCTGAGTGAAGGGTATGAGTGATGGAGATTGAAGCGGGCCCGCATAAATGTCTTTAGTGACGATACATTAACAGATAAAACTACATTTTAGCCAGCTTTTGCTGTTTTCACCAGGCAGCACATGGAGGTAAACAGCTAGGCCAAGCACTTTTTTTTTTTTGATTTTTATATTTTTTATATATTTTTTTTATTTCATGAAGATGAGATCCACATTATTTTGTTTTTACATTTTTATTCGGTTTTAAAGCTTGTTTTCATACTTTCGAGATATTCAGATTTCCGTATAAAATAACATACCAACGTGGAGGCGGCAACAGGCCGCGCGGGCCTGAGTGAAGCGTAATGAAGATTGGAGTGCCGAGTGGAGATGTTCACGTGGAGTAATTAGGTGATGGAATATGTTGCCCGTGAATTATATACTGTATATAAAAAAATTAGTAATAGAGGTTGGAGTGAAGGAGTCTGTTGCTCCATTGGGCCCACCGCAGCAGCGTCACGCATCACAGGAAAAAAAAAAAAACCTTGGGCGCAGTGGGCCCCCTCCAGCTGTGTGCCCGAAGCGGTCGCTTCGTTCGCTTCACCCTAAGGCCGGCTCTGACCCGAGGCACGAGCTCTCCCTTTATATTATGGTGGATGAGACGGCTTGACGTCGAGTGCCATTTACAATGGAGCCCCAAGAGGTGGAGCCACCCTGATGTCACACCCGAGTCACCAAGCTCTCAATTTATATTCTGGTGGATGAGACGGCTTGACGTCGAGTGCCATTTACAATGGAGCCCCAAGAGGTGGAGCCACCCTGATGTCACACCTGAGGCACCGAGCTCTCAATTTATATTCTGGTGGATGAGATGGCTTGACATTGAGTGCCATTTAAAATGGAGCCCCAAGAGGTGGGGTCACACTGATGTCACACCCGAGTCACCAAGCTCTCCCTTTATATTATGGTGGATCAGAGGACTTATCATAGGGTGCCATTTACAATGGAGCCCCAAGAGGTGGAGTCACACTGATGTCACACCTGAGTCACCAAGCTCTCAATTTATTTTATGGTGGATGAGACGGCTTGACATCGAGTGCCATTTACAATGGAGCCCCAAGAGGTGGGCTCACACTGATGTCACACCCGAGTCACCAAGCTCTCCCTTTATATTATGGTGGATGAGACGGCTTGATATCGAGTGCCATTTAAAATGGAGTCCCAAGAGGTGGGCTCACACTGATGTCACACCCGAGGCACCGCCCTCTCCCTTTATATTTCGGTGGATGAGATGGCTTGATATCGAGTGCCATTTAAAATGGAGTCCCAAGAGGTGGGCTCACACTGATGTCACACCCGAGTCACCAAGCTCTCCCTTTATATTATGGTGGATCAGAGGACTTATCATAGAGTGCCATTTACAATGGAGCCCCAAGAGGAGGATCCACACTGATGTCACACCTGAGGCACCGAGCTCTCAATTTATATTATGGTGGATGAGATGG
The DNA here is from genome assembly GCF_900747795.2 of Erpetoichthys calabaricus. NCBI lineage: Eukaryota > Metazoa > Chordata > Cladistia > Polypteriformes > Polypteridae > Erpetoichthys > Erpetoichthys calabaricus. The sequence goes on from NC_041401.2 coordinate 187,027,231, forward strand.
CTTGACATTGAGTGCCATTTACAATGGAGCCCCAAGAGGTGGGGTCACACTGATGTCACACCCTAAGCACTGCCCTCTCCCTTTATATTATGGTGGATCAGAGGACTTATCATAGGGTGCCATTTACAATGGAGCCCCAATAGGAGGGGCCACACTGATGTCACACCCGAGTCACCGCCCTCTCCCTTTATATTATGGTGGATGAGACGGCTTGATATCGAGTGCCATTTACAATGGAGACCCAAGAGGAGGGGCCACACTGATGTCACACCCCGAGTCACCAAGCTCTCCCTTTATATTATGGTGGATGAGACGGCTTGATATCGAGTGCCATTTAAAATGGAGTCCCAAGAGGTGGGCTCACACTGATGTCACACCCGAGTCACCAAGCTCTCCCTTTATATTATGGTGGATCAGAGGACTTATCATAGAGTGCCATTTACAATGGAGCCCCAAGAGGTGGGGTCACACTGATGTCACACCCTAAGCACTGCCCTCTCCCTTTATATTATGGTGGATCAGAGGACTTATCATAGGGTGCCATTTACAATGGAGCCCCAAGAGGTGGAGTCACACTGATGTCACACCTGAGTCACCAAGCTCTCAATTTATATTATGGTGGATGAGACGGGTTGACATCGAGTGCCATTTACAATGGAGCCCCAATAGGTGGGGTCACACTGATGTCACACCCGAGTCACCGCCCTCTCCCTTTATATTTCGGTGTCATTGAGTGCCAATTGCAGTGCTCAAATTATTACAGCTGCTTTTGGCCTCAGCCAGCAAGTTTTTTAAAGGGTTAAACTGCAATATTGCTAAAATCTAATTCCGCATTTATGTAAGCTAGGTATAGGTGCATTAAAAGCAGGCAGGCTCACAGTGTTGCTTTGATCCCTGGTTGTTTCTCAGCTCTGGCTATAATAATGCAATGCTTTATTTTTTATATTTAGAGAATCAGCAGCAGTTCGAAATAATAAAAAAAAAAAGGTACTTCAACCTCAACCTTGAAGACGCAAAGAGCCTCCTTTAAGTAAGCAAATAAAAGCGACATGCGGTTCATTTCATGCACGGAAGTAGGGAGCGTGCGGCTCAGAATCACGGTGACCTGGAGACCGGCGCTCGCTCGTGTCAAGTTGTGAAAATGGGATTTGGAGAGAGAAGGCAATGGCAGTGCATTAAGAGGAAGAGAAATGCATGAAAATGTTCCGATACATAACCCTGGAGTGTCTCGTCCACTTATGGGACTGGCATTGCGTTACCGTCCTCCATCCATCTGTCCTTCATTGAGCTCACTTAATTCATCTCGGGGTTCATGGGGGCTTTACTCTTCTGTGTAAGTTAATCAAGTTCTGATTTTTGCTCGCCATAGGTAGCAAATATATTGAAAGTGGTAGAAAGTAACAATGCAGGGGGTGGCACAGTGGGTAGGATTGCCCTCTGATAGTTCTTGGACCCTGAGTAACTTTCTAGATGTGGTATCTTCTTTGTCAAATGTGCGTGTTCTCCTGTGTCTCAGGGGATAATAATCGGTTCTATTCAATAAGGGCGTGTAAATAAAGCCGAGCTTCAAAAGGGCGACCTCAATTGAGCAAGGCGAATAAAGGCGTTCGTAGATAATTTAGATAATAATAGTAGATAATAATAAATAATAAAATATCTACGTGGCATTGCACATAATCTACAGCTTCAAGTGTAACACAACAATGAGTAAGAGCAGAAAATAATGAAATATAGAGAGCTTTAGAAATGGTTTGTTAGAAGTTCATGCGTTAATTAATTGGATGTTTTAATATTCTTGCTTTCGCCTTTTTATACGTTCAATCATTGCCTTTATCTAATAAATTTTCTGTAATAATTTTGTTGCGTTTGCCTTTATTCGCTGTGCCCAATTGAGGTCGCCCTTTTGAAGCTCGCCTTTTTGTGTGCGCCCTAATTGAAGGATACCATAATAATCCGCTCTTCATTAAGGGTCTCTTATGTATGTTTTGCCTGCTTAAGGTAAAGTCATCTCTGATGGAGGATTGCAGTAATCGTCGGGTAGAGGGGTCTTATCATCGGATTGGCTGGCCCTACGCTGACTCAGCTGTGGAATGGCCAATAGGGGGAGGCAGCCTTGATGGCTGAGGTCTCCAGGACAGAGGTTGCCAACTTTGGTCATGGAGGACCACCGTGGCTGCAGGTTTTTATTCTAACCCTTTTTTTTTAATGAGTGCCCTGCTTGTGCTGCTAATTAACTTCTTATGAATTCACTTTAATTGACTTGTTTTTGTGTTTTGCTCCCCTGAATTTCTTCATCGTTCCTCTGAGTTGCTTCATTTCTTTCCTTAAATGGCACCGAAACAGAAATGAAATGTAAAGCGAGGGAGCCAACAGAAGACCGCCTAAGTCAGGGCATCAAACTCCAACCAATTCCAGCCCAACCAGCGGCTTAATGAAGCACCAAGTTAATTAAACTCGTTCTTTAATTCCATGGCTTGTTGCTGCTCTCGTGGTGCAATAGCAGACATTTCCGAAATTGTTGATTTTCTCTTTTCTAAAAGCACTGGGGACCTGAGCAGATCAACATTCCTGAGACCTTCACCTTTCTTTATTTTCAGATATTGTATGATGGACACCAGTTGTTTTGGCTCATTTTGTATCTCATTGTTGTTGGGCTGCTAATTAAGGAAACAGAAACAATTAAGGAGTCTGAGTCTTCAAGAGCAAGTCAATGAAAATGAATTGAAAAGAAGATAATTAGCAGCAGGGTGGCACAGTGGTAACACTGCTGCCTCGCAGTTAGGACACCCAGGTTCGCTTCCCGGGTCTTCCCTGCGTGGAGTTTGCATGTGGGTCCGTGTCTGCGTGGGTTTCCTCCCACAGTCCAAAGACATGCAGGTTAGGTGGATTGGCGACTCTAAATTGGCCCTAGTGTGTGCTTGGTGTGTGGGTGTGTTTGTGTGTGTCCTGCGGTGGGTTGGCACCCTGCCCGGGATTGGTTCCTGCCTTATGCCCTTGTGCCCTCCAGCAGACCCCCGTGACCCTGTGTTCGAATTCAGCGGGTTGGAAAATGGATGGATGGATAATTAGCAGCAAAAACAGGACACTGATTAAGAAAAGGGTTAGAATGAAAACCTGCAGCCACTGTGGCCCTCCAGGACTGGAGTTGGGGACCCCTGCTCTAGGACTCTGAACAAATCTAAAACATATTATGTGATACTACGGGGCTTTGCCCCCTGCTCGCTTCGCTCGCCAACCCCTGGTGTTGGGTAACCCGAAATACATTGATGTATGTATGAGATATATTGGAGTGTAAAGGTGTAGATGACGAACAAAGGAAGTAAAGAACCCATAGTATGGCACATTAGAAAGATATATTGGAATATTCCTTTATACACAACATTTGTAGTAAAGATGGTGTGTTGTCCTTGAATGAGTTTTCCTTGGTATGGAGTATCTACAACTTTAACTTTAATGTCAGATGAACGCCGAACTCTTGAGAAGGCTACATAAAGTCGTCCATGTCCAAGTACAGGCTCAGAGAGGTATATGCCAACTCTGTCCATGGTCTGTCCTTGGGATTTATTGATCGTCATGGCAAATGCAGGTTTAATGGGAAATTGGCGTCGTTTAAGTGTAAAAGGTAATTCCAGGTAAGAACTTGGAAGGTCAACTGTAGGAATCAAAACAGTATTGTTAGAATAGATAGATAGATAGATAGATAGATAGATAGATAGATAGATAGATAGATAGATAGATAGATAGATAGATAGATAGATAGATAGATAGATAGATAGATAGATAGATAGATAGATAGATAGATAGATAGATAGATAGATAGATAGATACTTTATTAATCCCAATGGGAAATTCACATTCTCCAGCAGCAGCATACTGATACAATAAATAATATTAAATTAAAGAATGATAATAATGCAGGTGAAAAACAGACAATAACTTTGTATAATGTTAAATGTTAACGTTTACACCCCCGGGTGGAATTTAAGAGTCGTATAGTTTGAGGGAGGAACGATCTCCTCAGTCTGTCAGTGGAGCAGGACGGTGACAGCAGTCTGTCGCTGAAGCTGCTCTTCTGTCTGGAGATGATCCTGTTTAGTGGATGCAGTGGATTCTCAATAATTGATAGGAGCCTGCTGAGCGCCCTTCGCTCTGCCCCAGATGTTAAACTGTCCAGCTCCATGCCAACAATAGAGCCTGATCCTGTGAGTACTTTTGTAGACTTAGCTAATGGGTGACCGTTTATGACTTCAGCGACGTTCCTCATTATCAGCTCTGTGTATTGCTTGTTTTCAGGAAGGGTCTGCCATTGCTGGCTGGTGGCCTGATATTTACCCTGGTAGATGCAAAAGGAAATGAACTGTTGTAGGATCCAATGCAGTCCATAAAGTTTTTACTTTCGGGTACATTGTTAGTTAGAAGCTTCCGTAGATATTCAGGAAAGTCATCTAAAGGAGGCAGTCTAACCTGACCCTTTTGACAACAACGTGTAAACTCATTAGTTGTAGTGCCAGTTGTTTCTTCAGGGAAGTTAAGTGAATGACAATGACAGCAAATGATATTCATTAATCCTAATGAATGTTCATTAATAGTGGACTCATTACAGAATGCGTTGTCAGCTAATTGGCGGAATTGTTTAGCGGCTGTTTGTCGTTCCTTTCTTTGCCGTTTAGGTATTGCCTCTGCTGTTTGAGAGTCACGTTGTAGGCGCCTGCGTTCATTAATTGTATTCAGGCGGGCTCGTTTCTGTATGTCTGTCAGTTGAGATGTTTCGTTTTGGAGCCATGTCTTCTTGCTGTGTAGTGTGGACGTTTAGTTCAGAAGCGCATTGTAGGTGCATGCGCCTTTCGTACTGTCTTTGTGGACCTTTGCGGACCCCGTAGTGTCTTCTGTTTGACTCTGGGGTGCAGTGCAGAATCCTCTTTTCTGTGTGCTGTAGGCGCCTGCGCACTTTGTCTCCTGCGTCCATCGCCGTGTACCTGGGTCCGTGCCTTCCGGTTTATCATTCTCGGTTAGTAATATGGATTATCTACTGCAGAATTCCGCTCTGTACTTGTAAGATTACTATTGCACTATTGTATTGTGCTGAGGATTATTTGTGTTCTCTTCTGTTCATTGTATTTAACTCCACCTTTTTGACACCCACTGCACGCCCAACCAGTGGCATAGCTCAAGTCTGCGCTGCTCGGGGCGGGGTGGTGCTTCAATTTGCCACCCTCCAACATATCTGAATATGTTAACCTATTTAAATAGAAAATTAAAATGACTTATTAAGATAAATTTTGCATAGGCTTATTCATATAGAGAGAAACAGCAATAATTTTTCACATATAATTATTTTTATGCATCAACTAGACAAGAATATCGTACAGATGCACTGATAAGCCGTGTTCTAATTATTAATTTAATATAATTATGCTGCGAAAAGCAGAATCAGTGTAGTGTACAAGTGATAGGTGGGGATGCGTTCGGATTGATAACGAAATTAAATTATAAATTGTAAATTAGCTGTTTATCTTCCTATAAATTATTCTCGGTGTAATGTTTATGTTTATTTTTGTTATTGCCTCATAAATTTCAGCTTCTGTGTCTGATGCCGTCACAGAGGGAAAATTATTTTTGTAATTTAATAAAAATCAGAGAATTTGAGAATTTGACTTTTTTCATTCATGAGTGATATATTTTTCCGAACCCTGCTGCTTACACACGAATTGTACTGAGCGTTTTGGCCAATAATGCCGCCCCCCAGCTATGCCACTGCGCCCAACCTACCTAGAAAGCAGAGTGACGTGCGGTCAGGGGAGGCAGGTGAGGCTCCCATGAAAAGTAAAAAAAAAACTAATAACGATAACATAAAATGAATGTGTCTACTGGTCTGCACTATAAATTTGTTTTATGTATGATCGCAATAATTTTGATCATTTTTACAGTCAGAATCGCTGAATTGGTGCATTTCCTATTCAGATACAGGGGAGCAATGCGAGGCGTGGCAGTGTCAAGCCTCATTCACCTCGGACTACACTCTCCTTCACACATGGGGTTGATAACTGTGATTGGCGCGTGCCCGTTGCTGTCTCTCTGTTTGTTGCCAATCTTATGTTTGCATGCATGTTTATTATACACTCTGACTTTCCACTGTCTGGCTGATATCTTTAATGAATGTGTGTGACATACAGGCAGTCCGAGATAGGGACTGTAGGTTTGTACTTAAGTTGAATTTGTATGTAAGTCAGAACAGGTACATTATTTTAATAAATGCTGTTGTTGACCGACTGTAACCAAGTGCTCTGCCAATGAATGATGGAGTTTCACCTCTCTGACCATTTTATTATTTCTACTTTATTTTCAATGGTGATGGTTTTTCTCTTCTTTCCTGTATCACCAGCACTTGCATCAGATTTGTGTTTCAGAGACATTCTTGAAGGGTGAAGACAAAAGATTAAGATGAGCTCTTCTGCACAGCACTGTACACGCTATCACAGCAGGATGGCACCCGTCGTCAACACGTCTGATGTACTGACAACTTCCTGCTATGTGCGTAACAGTACAAGCAGGCTTGCTATTGAGAATGACTGGGGGTGGCGAGGGGGGGGGGGTTCATCACCAGCCCACCTGACAGTCACCTCCACTGCAGTATGCTGCCTGCAGCGTCCGCCCACCGAGAACGAACACGGTGCAGCCAAAGGCGGGTAGTGAATCGCCCAACCCCAATTCAACAGGCAGCCATCCGAGGCACACTACAATGCTACCCCCCGCCGCCCCGTTCACCCTCAATGGCCTCCGTTCAGTCACAACCGGGTCACCGCTTGCAGCATTACCAGCCGTGTGCGCTGGGCAGGCAGTGAAACGCCCCCCTCCACTCCATCCAGCCTGCGTCCAGTCAGGTGCAGTAGCTCTGGCAACGTAGCAGGCGGGCAGTGAACCATCATCCTGCGCACGAGCGTAGCTGTGACCCCGGTGACTATGGACCACATGTCACCGCTTGCCGCCGGGAGCCACCCGAGGGACACTACACTGCGCGAGCAGTGAAATCACCAGCATCCCCAGGCCAAAGATGACGGAGCAGCAGTTACTGAGGCGCATGCGTCGCAGCTGCGTCCTCATTCGTAAGTCGTAGGTCAAATGTCCGTAACCTGGGGACTACCTGTATTTAGTCCTGCTGATCGGACATAAAACCGCAGTTGAAAGGCACAAGGTGAGTAAGGCAGACAATACCGTGCTGCCCTGAAGGGGGCGCATGTGAGCTGAACAGGTGCTTGTTGCTGCTGTTCTTCTACGCAGAGGCACCAATAAGTTAGCGATATCAGAAAGTCAAGTGCGCTGCAGCAGTCCGTTTATTTTTAATTTTTGTTCCGACTGACTGCCAAAATGGAAGATTATATATTGTGAGAAGACGTTATATAGCGCCTGACCTGACACAGATTGACAAAGCGGCACGGGTAAAATAAAACAAATTGTTTATTTTTCTTCAGCTGGAGGACACATCTTCCCCATAATCCCTCCAGCCACAACACCATCCCCAACACAGTACAGTACACCAAACCAAGCACTTTCTCTCTTCCTCCACCACTCCTCCCTGGCAACCTCGTCCTCTACCTCCCGATTCTGGCTCCTGAGTGGTGGTTGCCGGCCCTTTTTATAGCCCATCCGGAATCACCTGTTTCTGATTGCACTTCTGAGCGGGGCTGTAGAGTTGTCCAGGCCTGCTCAGGGACCCATGGAGCACCCCCTGGAGGCCACCCCAGATCCCAACAGGGCTGTGGAGAACTCCATCTCCCATGAAGCCCTGCGGGAAACTGAGGCACCATCATCAGCCAGGGAGGCTGCCACCAAGTATCCTGGGGGAGGTACTGAGACGCCTATGGTTGCTCGCCCGGAACATATGTAGAAAGGGCGTCCCGGCCGGGTCCCGCCACAATATGTAAGCTTCAAAATTTCTTAAAAACTGGACTTTCAGTCAAAATAGGAGGTGATAAACAACGAAAGACCAACTCCAGAGCTGAAAGATTTCCTTCAAACTAAGGGACAGCTAAATTTTGACCTTAAATAAAATATTCTTTTGTTTTTCTTGTTATCCTTTTGTTGAACAGCCTGTATTAAAAATGATTCAAATATCCAAATTAAAAGACTTTTAAAAACAACTAAATATTTCAAATAAGGTCAAAATTGAAGTCCGTTTTTTTCGTACACCACTCTATACTGTCATTTGTATTGAATGAGTGTGAATCGTGAAATTGATTTAGAATGCATTAAGGGTGAGGAGCAAATGCGCTCTCTCCGCCGTTATAAATGTAACATTCTTTCTTAGCCAAACGTTTCCCTTACCTGTGTGTTTGTAAAGAATGCTGATGAGATATGAAACATAACCAGTAGTCAATGTGCAGGCTGCCAAATGAATACTGAATACGTGACTATTTGGGTTCATATATTTGTAAATCTGCGGTGGGTTGGCACCCTGCCCAGGATTGGTTCCTACCTTGTGCCCTGTGTTGGCTGGAATTGGCTCCGGCAGACCCCCGTGACCCTGTGTTCGGATTCAGCGGGTTGGAAAATGGATGGATGGATGTTTGTATATCGGACTCTGATGGAGTCACCAGCCATGAACCTCACCGCACGTCACTGCCTTTATCAAGGTTTCTTCCATTTTTTCCCTACAAGGGTTTCTTTTAATTAGGAGTTGTTTCCTTGTCTTCTTAGAGATTTAAGGCCGGGGGGCTGTCAAAAGACAAGGCCTGTTAAAGCCCATTGTGGCACTCCTTGTGTGATTTAGGGCTATATAACAAATAAATTGTATTGTATTGAAGGGTCCCATCTTAGATCCCCACGCTGTTGTGACTTCACATGTAGCGAGCTGAGTCAAGGGCCCAGCAACACTGACACCATTACCCAGACAATGGGGGTACATGATGTAGGGGGCACTCTGAGGTTGTTTCCTGTAGGACAGCGTCCCCCATCTTGCACTTATAATTGACGTTCCCTGTGCCCACGTGTTGCACATTTCCACTCTAAACTGAATTTTCCAAGTGTTCGGCCAGTGCTGAAGGTGGTCCGGGTCTTCTTAGATAGATAGATAGAAATTTTAGCGTAGTTGGCAGGATTAGATAGATAGATAGATAGATAGATAGATAGATAGATAGATAGATAGATAGATAGATAGATAGATAGATAGATAGATAGATAGATAGATAGATAGATAGATAGATAGATAGATAGGAAAGGCACTATATGATAGATAGATAGATAGATAGATAGATAGATAGATAGATAGATAGATAGATAGATAGATAGATAGATAGATAGATAGATAGATAGATAGATAGATAGATAGAAATTTTAGCGTAGTTGGCAGGATTAGATAGATAGATAGATAGATAGATAGATAGATAGATAGATAGATAGATAGATAGATAGATAGATAGATAGATAGATAGATAGATAGATAGATAGATAGATAGAAATTTTAGCGTAGTTGGCAGAATAGATAGATAGATAGATAGATAGATAGATAGATAGATAGATAGATAGATAGATAGATAGATAGATAGATAGATAGATAGATAGATAGATAGATAGATAGATAGATAGATAGATAGATAGATAGATAGATAGATAGATAAATACTTTATTAATCCCAAGGGGAAATTCATATACTCCAGCAGCAGCATACTGATACAAAAACAATATTAAATTAAAGAGTAATAAAAATGCAGGTAAAAACAGATAATAACTTTGAATAATGTTAACTTTTACCCCCCTAATTCCTTTCATAATTTTAAACACTTCACTCAGGTCTCCACTTAATCTTCTTTTGCTTAAACTGTAAAGGCTCAGCTCTTTTAATCTTTCCTCATAATTCAACCCCATGTAGCTCTGGAATCAGCCTAGTTGCTCTTCTCTGGACCTTTTCTAGTGCTGTTATGTCCTTTTTGTAGCCTTGAGACCAAAACTGCACACAGAACTCCAGATGAGGCCTCACCAGTGTGATATAAAGCTTCAGCTATAATGTCCTTAGACTTGTACTTCACACATTAGGGCGCTATATAACCTGACATTCTATGCTGATAGTGTCAAGTCCACTAAGACTCCTAAGTACCAAAACTGCACCCAGTACTCCAGATGAGGCCTCACCAGTGTGTTATAAAGCTTGAGCAGAACCTCCTGTGACTTGTACTGCAGACATCAAGGCACTATATAACCTGACATTCTGTTAGCCTTCTTAATGGCTTCTTAACCCACTCTGGCAGTTGATACTTCACTATGACTCCTAAATCCTTCTCATCAGGTGTACTCTCAATCTTCCAACCGCCCATTGTGTATTCGAACCTAACAAGTTGTACTATCCCTTCACCTCATTTCCAGATTTTACTCCTTTGTGGGTGGATGTTCATGAAATCCTGAATGACCCTCTCCCAGTAAATCCATATTGATAGCCCCGTGACTGTTGTATGTGTCATTTATATGCTTGCATATTATTTGTTAGCAGTGAAAGGAATTTGAACACAAAAGCTGTCTCACCAGAGTAAGTTTCACAATCCTCAGAAAGGTCATCTGAATGAAAGGTATTACTGTGACAAACAGGTAAAATGATACCAAAGTACACCACACCGGCAACTTTATTTCGCTTCATTTCATTATTAAATGTCATCCAGTCAGTCATTTCCCAACCCGCTCTTTTCTGCCTCACTCCGCGCTGTCTGTGCAACACGGCCACAGAGAGCTTAAACAATTCGGCACATCCACATAAAAAAACAAGGGATGAGCTTTCTTGAAGGCTTTTACTGGACGTACCTCGTTGTAAACTGAATTACCGTTTTTACTCGTGTACCACACGCCCTTGTGTAAGACGCACACCCTAATTTTTACAAAGAAAATTGTGAAAATCTCGTTTTGCCCCGTACACGATGTGCGTTGTGATTGTATAGGAAGCGTTTAGGGCACATTTTCCACAAAATGCCCTTCTGTTTTTATTGCATGATGAAAGTTTTTCTTTCTTCCATCGCACGAGAGCGTGAGCGAGAGAGCCCAAGCAGAAGAAGTAAAAAATGACACGCGCCTGATTTTCTAATGCAAATTTTTGGGAAAAAATGTGCGCATGGTACACGCGTAAATACGGTATATACAAAAGAAATATACAGGCATGTACAGGTGTACAACCAAAGACAATAAAGAATTATATACAAAGCAATACATAGCAGACAGTGTACATTAAACAATAAAGCTTTAAAAGACACAAGGCGAGTGATTTCCACGGTTGGATCAAGACAAAGAGAAGCGCGTAGACAGAGGTTCAGATTGCTGCGTACAACAACTAACCAGACCCAGGGGTTTATGTATCCTAAAGATACGCTTCGGACGTGACCGAAACAAGAGATAAAGGGGTGCCTACATGAGACACGTGGGGTGTATTGTATTCAAATGATTATTATGGGACCTACGTGCTTTACGTGAGACTTTTATAGCACCACTGTGAGCGTGGGACGTGACTGACTGATGTGTTAATAAATGACAAGATGAAGGGGGAGCACATCTCAACAAACAACAGCTAACAAGATGTGGGACAGAACACGCTCTGTCCCGAACAGGATCACGGGGGTCTGCTGGATCCCATCCCAGCTAGCACAGGCCGGGAGACAGAGAACAAACCCTGCACGGGACTCAAGTCCATCGCAGATTGCAGAATGTTCGTAAACTTTTATTATTTTAATCAGGCATACACAGCACATTTCCAGAAAGTGATGCGCCTCTAGCAGAAATCATAACACATGCATACAAACAGCCCTTACAGCCGGAAAACTGGTGAGAACAGTCGGCGCCGCGTGATTAGAAAAATATTTTAAGCCTGCTCCGTCTTATCTTACTTTGGAAAATTAGGATTTTCTTATCTTATCAATAGCAGTGGTGACATTCAATGAAAATTACTTTCTACTGCCTGTAAACAAAATGTCAATTATTTTCTGCCTTTTTCTAGTCACCAAAAAAAAATGTCATTAATATTAAAATTTGATTTTTTCACCGACGGGATAGTTGACTGAAATTATCTGTTATCTTTAACAATCTTGTATTACACTGTCTATATAGAGATTTGGTGTCCCCTAATTTATTCTTCGCTATAGCATCTTTTACAGCAGAAGGGCCAATAGGAACAAAGCGGCTGATCATCCACCAATCAGAAAAAAGCACACATTATTTGATCATTTTTTTTGATTCACTGTTTTCATTCTTCACACGTCTCAATCAAGATAAATGCAGTGGATCCAGAAAATTTCTGAGGCCCCTTCACTTTCTACACACCTTACTGTGGAAAAAATCAGCCATTGTTGCTCCACAATTTACATCCAATGTCAAAGTGAAAACACACCTTCGCAAAAGATTTTCAAATTGATTAAAATTCATAAACTAAAAGTGTTCTGACCCTTAATTCCGCACTCTTCTGCGGCAATTCCTTCTTGGGTAGGTCTCTACAAGCTTTGCCCACCTGGGATTTGGGCAGTTTTGTAGCCTGTTTGTGCCATGCGTACTATTGTCCCTTTCTCAGTTTGCGTCTCCTTAAGGTGTACGTCAAGAAGTGGGTAGCTGAGGGTTCACCCAATAATAATAATAATAATAATTCATTACATTTATATAGCGCTTTTCTCAGTACTCAAAGCGCTATCCACACAGGGAGGAACTGGGAAGCGAACCCACAATCTTCCACAGTCTCCTTACAGCAAAGCAGCAGCACTACCACTGCACCACCTGTGAGGTGGGGAACTGCGCCTTTAAGGTGCAGACGGGACAAATGGGGTGAAGACGATTTAACCCGGTGTGCTGGATTGCCGGCTTTCAGCTCCGGCTCTCACCCCCAGGCCGCCAGGAGGAGCTCGCCCAACAGCGTGAACGTCCCCTGAGTTCCAGCAGGGCCTCATGAACTATTTAGTTTTTATACGCAGCCCTGCTGGATACCTTGGGGGCCTCCAGGCGTCGCTGTAGGGGGGCTCGTAGGCTCGTATGTGCCCTATAACCCGGGAGTACGTCATGGTCACGTGACGGAAAGAAACGTCGTGCTCCCAGGTTGAAGAAAGGACTGTTTACCCTGACCCGGAAGGAATAAGGAATTGTGGACTGTTGGACAGGAACACCTCCGGGTCAGGGTGTATTAAAGGACTCTGGGAAAGCCCAGACACTGAGCTGAGCTGGGAGGTAGGAGGGCAAAGTGTCTGGACGAGGAGGAAAGTGTATTGTTGTGAGAGAATTGATTTATGAATAGTGTGGAGTGGAGGTGCTTTGTGCACTGTACAAGAGAAAAATAAATAGTTATTGTACTTTAACCTGGTGTTCAGAGTGGTACCTGAGGGTTCAAGAGGTGGACAAAGGCCTCTACAGTGACACCGGAAATGAAGGGAGAGATAGAGAGAGAGACATTGAGTGGTGAAGTGAGGAGCAACAATGTGTTAGCGCCAAGAATCCACCTGCTGGAAGAAGGTTTCATTTACCCGGGGTTACAAGTGAGACGCGTCTCTGAAGACAAACTTTTTTAGTAGTTGCTCTAGAGCGATCAACCTACGGGCCAGTAGGACCAGATCCTTTATGCTATTGGCAGCAGCTGCCTGCATTCCAGCATTCCCTCATCCTCTTGAACTTGAAAGATTAATTCTTAATAAAGATGCTCACTGAGGTCCACAAAGAGTTCCTTTGACTTCATGGCTTGGTTTTGGTCCTGACACATCGTGGTCAATTGTAGAGACCTTCTATACACAGGAATATGTCTGCCTCTTGAAATAATGTCTTGAAATTTTGTGACAAAACCACACAGTTTTTGAAAGTAATTGATATACATATATCCCATCAGGGAACTTGTGTTAGCCTACTCGAGAGTCCCAAAGCTAGAAAGTCTCAAACCATTCCAAAAAAGCCCACTAGAGGGTGAAATCCCATCAAAAAACCCTGGCTAGCAAGACAGAGGGCCATGTAGAATCTTTATAAAATGAAAGATTCATTCTTAACAAAGATGCTCACAGAGGTCCGTAAAGAGTTCCTTGGACTTCATGGCTTGGTTTTTGTCCTAACGTGTCGTGTGAATTGTGGGACCTTTGATACACAGGAACACATGTGCCTCTCGAAATGATGTCTTAGATGAAGATGTTGTGACAAAACCACACAGTTTTGAAGGTAATTGTTATAGATATATCACACGTTGGAGCTTGTGTTAGCCTATTCGAGAGTCCCAAAGCTAGAAAGTCTCAAACCATTCCAAAAATGCCCACTAGAGGGGGAAATCCCATCAAAAAACCCTGGCTAGTAACACAGAAGGCCATGCAGAATCTTTATAAAATGAAAGATTCATTCTTAACAAAGATGCTCTGAAATGCTTTTAAATAACAGGAATGTCTTTCTAGATGATGTCCAATCTCTGAGTCTGCCACAGTAGGATGTGTCCCTAAGCCCTCGGACACCTCTGGTTGTTCTCCTCTGCACAGCTTCAAGTGCTGCTATGTCTTTTTTGTACCATGTAGACCAGAACTGCACACAATATTCCAGATGTGGTCTCACTAGTGCAGCATTTCTCAACCTTTAAGTATTTGCGACCCGAGTTTTCATCCATCCATCCATCCATCCATTGTCTCCCGCTTATCCGAGGTCGGGTCGCGGGGGCAGCAGCTTGAGCAGAGATGCCCAGACTTCCCTCTCCCCGGCCACTTCTTCTAGCTCTTCCGGGAGAATCCCAAGGCGTTCCCAGGCCAGTCGAGAGACATAGTCCCTCCAGCATGTCCTGGGTCTTCCCCGGGGCCTCCTCCCGGTTGGACGTGCCCGGAACACCTCACCAGGGAGGCGTCCAGGAGGCATCCTGATCAGATGCCCGAGCCACTTCATCTGACTCCTCTCGATGCGGAGGAGCAGCGGCTCTACTCTGAGCCCCTCCCGGATGACTGAGCTTCTCACCCTATCTTTAAGGGAAAGCCCAGACACCCTGCGGAGGAAACTCATTTCAGCCGCTTGTATTCGCGATCTCGTTCTTTCGGTCACTACCCATAGCTCATGACCATAGGTGAGGGTAGGAACATAGATCGACTGGTAAATTGAGAGCTTCGCCTTGCGGCTCAGCTCCTTTTTCACCACGACAGACCGATGCAATGCCCGCATTACTGCGGATGCCGCACGATCTGCCTGTCGATCTCACGCTCCATTCTTCCCTCACTCGTGAACAAGACCCCGAGATACTTGAACTCCTCCACTTGGGGCAGGATCTCGCTACCAACCCTGAGAGGGCACTCCACTCTTTTCCGGCTGAGGACCATGGTCTCGGATTTGGAGGTGCTGATTCTCATCCCAGCCGCTTCACACTCGGCTGCGAACCGATCCAGAGAGAGCTGAAGATCACGGCCTGATGAAGCAAACAGGACAACATCATCTGCAAAAAGCAGTGACCCAATCCTGAGCCCACCAAACTGGACCCCCTCAACACCCTGGCTGCGCCTAGAAATTCTGTCCATAAAAGATATGAACAGAATCGGTGACAAAGGGCAGCCCTGGCGGAGTCCAACTCTCACTGGAAACGGGTTCGACTTACAGCCGGCAATGCGGACCAAGCTCTGGCACCGATCGTACAGGGACCGAACAGCCCTTATCAGGGGGGCCGGTACCCCATACTCTCGGAGTACCCCCCACAGGATTCCCCGAGGGACACGGTCGAATGCCTTTTCTAAGTCCACAAAACACATGTAGACTGGTTGGGCAAACTCCCATGCACCCTCTAGGACCCTGCTAAGGGTATAGAGCTGGTCCACTGTTCCGCGACCATGACGAAAACCACACTGTTCCTCCTGAATCCGAGGCTCGACTATCCGACGGACCCTCCTCTCCAGGACCCCTGAATAGACTTTTCCAGGGAGGCTGAGGAGTGTGATCCCTCTGTAGTTGGAACACACCCTCCGATCCCCCTTCTTAAAGAGGGGGACCACCACCCCGGTCTGCCAATCCAGAGGCACTGTCCCTGATGTCCATGCGATGTTGCAGAGGCGTGTCAGCCAAGACAGTCCTAGGGGGGCCCGCCCTACAGGTTGAGAACCACTGCACTAGCGCATTATAGGGTTTGAGCATAAAGTTCCTTGACTTGTATTCAAGAGTTCTGATGCTATAATCTAACATTTTATTTGCTTTTGTACATTGCTTAGATGGGTCATGGCTCCTTATAGTGAAGTGCACAAATAAAAAAAAATAATATATATATAAAAAAATACTTAAAATCCACACTTATATGAACTTAAAAAGTGTACTGAAAAGTAAAAAATAAGTCTCCCATACATCATTCGTAAAATAAAAGGTGGGCGCTTTTGCTAAGATTTTAAGAAGTGTTTTTTGAATGTTGATTGATGAAAAGCGCCCACGCTTTTATTTGACGAGTGATGCATGAGAGACTTATTTTTTATTTTTTAGTACACTTTTTAACTTCATATAAGCGTGTTTTTTAAAAAGTATTTTTATATATGTGTATATATTACTTTCAACTTTTTAGTCTTGGGTTTGTTTTAGTATAATTTTGTAATCAATATTTTAACACTTCCTTTAATATTTCTATCCGTTACTAGCGCCATCTATTGGTGAAATCTTTGAACTATTCTTCATATGAAAATTTCATTTCTTAATTAACATGGATCAATTAGTGAAACTGATTATTGATTCATGTATTGTCATCGGAAGTAAGTAAGTGTGCAAAATTTCAAGTCATTTGGACAATAGGAAGTGGGTTAAATATCAATTACAAGATTTGTACCAGACAACAAACAGGTGAAGTTAAAATAAGCGTGGCAATAAAAATAATAAAAAGCCTTAGAGTCTGGGGAGCTGCAGCGCCCTCTGGTGACCACAACTTTTAAAAGAAGAAAAGCCACTAGAATGGATTTGCAGGAAGAGCCAAAAGGAAGTACCACATTTCAAATATTTATTCTATAGAAACGTTACAAGACAAAAATACATTTCATTACGACACAAGAAAGGGTATACACAATAGACTTTTTCACTGTGTTTTAAAAATGATGTCTTCAAGGTGGTGGCCATCACTCTTCGAGATGATTTCTGAACGCTCACGTGACTCGTTCGGCCATTTTAAAGGGAATAGCAGCGATTTTTTGGGAGAATAACATCCTTGAGGGCTTTAAGGTTTTGAGGTCGGTGTGTGTATCCCTTCGACTTGAGAACAAATCGCACAGAGCAAGATCAGGTGAACGTGAAGGGAGATCCACTTCCCTGGAAACATCTCCAGTAAAACTTGCATGGATCTCCGCACAGGCCGTATGAGCTGTTGCTCCATCCTGTTGAAACCAGGCGTCCACCACATCCATTATTTCCAGTTGGGGCCAGAAAAAGTTCTCTAGCACTTCAATATGACGTTCTGAAGGGACAGTAACCGTTGCTTCCCCCCTCCTCAAACTGTAAGGGCCTACATTGCCGAATTCTGCAACGGTGCACCAAACTGTAACCTGCTCACTGTGCAGAGGGTCTCTGATGAAGGTCACGAGGGTTGGTTTCATCCCAATAGCGAATGCAACCATTCAAATGGAAATGTGCCTCATTGTTGGACGTGATGATGGCATCTCGATGAGTGGTTTGCAGAACGTTGCCACACAACTCTCTACAGCTCTCCCAGTCTCTCTCAGTGAGTTCCTGCACTCATTTTGTGTGGATGGAAATTAAGGTCCTCGTGCAAAATTCTCCTCAAAGACATGTTGGAGATGCCTAAGGCAGATGCGCGCTGAACGTCTAGGAGATTGCAAAATTGATGCCCTTACAGCTTGGATGTTTCCAGGCGTTCGTACAGTCTGAGGACAGCCTGGAGATTTTCCGTTCCTCTGTCTAAATTTAGCCACCCACTACAGAAGAATTGTTTTCCAATTTGGGAGGAATGCTGAAGTGGGTTTGGAAGGCGCGTTGCGTAGTGATGAAGAACACTTTGACATTGAAAGCACGGTGAGCACCGGACCTACATGTTGCTGACTGAAAACTACAAGGGATCGCCTATCAAAGGACCCCCTTCCCATCCCAACCAACTTGGCTGCCTCTCCCACACACAATAACCTTGAGAAATGTGGTACTTCATTTTGACTCGCTCTGTAGAATCCTGCGCCGGCCATTAGGGGGCACTCTGTGACTTTCTTATTATGCACATGACTTTCATCTCTGTAAACATCTGAAGACTTCATTCTCATCTAGTCAGGCGGTGCCCCCTGAGACAAGTTAAGATCTTGCAGAAGTTCCCTTTTAGCACACTTGTCACGCTTGAAATCCATGCCAGTGTTGTCACTGAACATTGAGATGATGCCAAGCTTTTGCGATAATTGAAGTCATTTTGGCATTGGCATTCAGATCGTCTTTCTACAGCAGATGGTTGACGTTTTTAACCTTGTCCATCTCACATGCTAGGTGTTCTTTATTAAACATATTGCTAATTGGGATCAGCCGTAGTCACAATCAGAGACACAGAGAGTCGCTTTGGATGATTCAATGTCTGATGGGAATTTTAGGTGACTGGTTTGTTATTACTTTGATGGTTATTATTCTCATAATAATAATAAATTATTAAATTCTTCCATCCACTCAATTCCGTTTAGGTTTGTAGAAGACCAGAGCCAATCCCCTCAGTGCTGGACACAAAGCAAGAATCATCTCTGGGTAGTCTACCAGTCCATTGCAGGGCACACTCATAAATACACACACCTATACTGGGACCATTTATACCGGCACACTTATAAATACACACACTTATACTGGGACCATTTATACCGGCACACTCATAAATACACACACTTATACTGGGATCATTTATACCGGCACACTCATAAATACACACACTTATACTGGGACCATTTATACTGGCACACTCATAAATACACACGCTTATACTGGGACCATTTATACCGGCGCACTCATAAATACACACACTTATACTGGGACCATTTATACCGGCACACTTATAAATACACACGTTTTTACTGGGACAATTTATACCGGCGCACTTATAAATACACACGCTTTTACTGGGATCATTTAAACTGGCGCACTCATAAATACACACACCTATACTGGGACCATTTATACTGGCACACTCATAAATACACACGCTTATACTGGGACCATTTATACCGACACACTCATAAATACACACACTTATACTGGGACCATTTATACTGGCACACTTATAAATACACACGCTTTTACTGGGATCATTTAAATTGCCGCACTCATAAATACACACACCTATACTGGGACCATTTATACTGGCACACTCATAAATACACACGCTTATACTGGGACCATTTATACCGGCGCACTCATAAATACACACACTTATACTGGGACCATTTATACCGGCACACTTATAAATACACACGCTTTTACTGGGACAATTTATACTGGCACACTTATAAATACACACGCTTTTACTGGGACCATTTATACTGGCGCACTCATAAATACACACGCTTATACTGGGACCATTTATACTGGCACACTTATAAATACACAGACCTATACTGGGACCATTTATACTGGCACACTCATAAATACACACGCTTTTACTGGGATCATTTATACCGGCGCACTCATAAATACACACACCTATACTGGGACCATTTATACTGGCGCACTCATAAATACACACGCTTATACTGGGACCATTTATACTGGCACACTTATAAATACACAGACCTATACTGGGACCATTTATACTGGCACACTTATAAATACACACGCTTTTACTGGGATCATTTATACTGGCGCACTCATAAATACACACACCTATACTGGGACCATTTATACTGGCACACTCATAAATACACACACCTATACTGGGACCATTTATACTGGCACACTCATAAATACACACAATTATACTGGGACCATTTATACTGGCACACTCATAAATACACACACTTATACTGGGACCATTTATACTGGCACACTCATAAAAACATACATCTATACTGGGACCATTTATACTGGCACACTCATAAATACACACACTTATACTGGGACCATTTATACTGGCACACTCATAAATACACACAATTATACTGGGACCATTTATACTGGCACACTCATAAAAACACACATCTATACTGGGACCATTTATACCGGCACACTCAAAAATACACACAATTATACTGGGACCATTTATACTGGCACACTCATAAATACACACACCTATACTGGGACCATTTATACTGGCACACTCATAAATACACACGCTTTTACTGGGACAATTTATACTGGCACACTTATAAATACACACACTTATACTGGGACCATTTATACTGGCACACTTATAAATACAAACAGCTATACTGGGACCATTTATACTGGCACACTCATAAATACACACAATTATACTGGGACCATTTATACTGGCACACTCATAAATACACACACTTATACTGGGACCATTTATACTGGCACACTCATAAATACACACAATTATACTGGGACCATTTATACTGGCACACTCATAAAAACACACATCTATACTGGGACCATTTATACCGGCACACTCAAAAATACACACAATTATACTGGGACCATTTATACTGGTGCACTCGTAAATACACATTATTATACTGGGACCTTTTAGAGATGCCCAGCACATCTTTGAGGGAAGGTGAGGGTGGAACCTGAAGTACCTGAGGAAATTTCCATCCATCCATCCATTTTCCAACCCGCTGAATCCGAACACAGGGTCATGGGGGTCTGCTGGAGCCAATCCCAGCCAACACAGGGCACAAGGCAGGAACCAATCCCGGGCAGGGTGCCAACCCACCACAGGACACACACCCACACACCAAACACACACTAGGGCCAATTTAGAATCGCCAGTCCACCTAACCTGCATGTCTTTGGACTGTGGGAGGAAACCGGAGCGCCCGGAGGAAACCCACATAGACACGGGGAGAACATGCAAACTCCACGCAGGGAGGACCCGGGAAGCGAACCCAGGTCCCCAGGTCACCCAACTGTGAGGCAGCAGCGCTACCCACTGCGCCACCGTGCCGCCCTGAGGAAATTTGAAACTGTCAATTCACCTGATCTGAATATCATTGGGGAATCTGCTAAGAAATCCCAAACAGAAATGGGGAGAACAAGCAAACAGTGGCATAGGGGTTAGCACTGATGATTCAATTATGAAGCATTCTGGGTTTATTCCTGCACCTGTTAATGGGGTGAGTGGTCCCTGAACGTTCTCCCCGTGTCTGTGTGGATTTTCTAACATGGACTCCAGTTTTCTGAGCCTCATCTTCAAATACATGCAGGCTGTATAAAGTGATGACTCCAAATAAGCCTTGTGTGAACAAGGAACCAGCTTTGGGTGGGCCGCTGCGCCATCACAGCACACAAACACAAGGGATAATTTACTGTAATTAACACTCATAGTTATGAGGTAAGAGAAGAAAACCCTTAAAGAAGATTTACATAGACAGTAGCCAGTCTGGGATTTGGCTTCATTTTCCCAGAGCTGGAAGGTGTCAGTGTTAACTACTGAATCAATATGGCGTCCTTCTTTTTTATTATCATCATTATTGTCTACTAGGAAACACGTGGACCTCCGGTCCTCCAAGCCCCAGCAGTCCATGAGTAGCAGCAGGCTGTCATGCCACACGTGCTCAATGCCTAGTTGATTCCAGAGACGTCTTCTTCTTCCTATCATGTAATCCTTTCTGCAATCTTCTGGGCACAAGTAAAGTGGCCTCCAAGTTCCTGGAACTGAAAATTATTTGAATTTACAGAAAATATTAGATTATATTTAAAATCATTAATTTCTGCCTATGTACTTCAACCTCTTATCTGGTTATTCTTATTTATTTTTTGTTACTTAATCAAATTCTGTGAATTGCTTGACACTTAGTAGATAATAACATTTGCTCTTCATTTTCTTTTTTGTGCATTAGGGTGGCTATCACTTGGTTTCTCGATCCCTTTGTCATAAACATGTGACTACAGGTCACTTTGCTGTCCTTCATGGCCACCAGGTTACCGTTACCTAAACTTTTACATTCAAGATTGCTTCTTGCTTGTTTATGCATTTTAGTATTTTGTCTTGTTATTTTTTTCTCTTTCTTCATCACTTAGTCACCTTCTAAGATCTGCTTGATGCTCAGCAGATGCCAATGCTGTACTTTTTAATTCTGTCATTATGGTGTTTATCAGTTGGATTCTCAATCACTGTGTTTGAAACTCACAAGCACTGGTCATGTCCAACAGGTTGTCGTTATGTAAAATTTTATATTCAGGATTAGTTGTTGCCTCTCTATGTGTTGTAGCATCTTGTCTTGTTTTTCTTTCTTGTTCCACCAAGTTGAGGAACAGCTTCTTCTTGGATGCTATTAGACTAATGAACACATCCTCACGAAATCTGACTGTGTGAAGTTTACTACACTTGGCATTTTGTTTTCAGTGGTCTCATGTACTAAACTATTGCTGCTACCTTTCTGTACTTGCTGCTAATTACAGGGCATACTTATTTTAGCCATAGTTATCTTACTGTATTTATGTATTAATGTTATTTCGTTCTATATATCATTTATCTGTGACACCTTTATCACAAGCTTATGGGGCTAATGGGCTAATTTTTATTAATATTAATTTTTTTCTTTTTTTAATTACCGGGACCTGAGTACCAAATTTCATTTCTGTGCATGGATGTTGGAATGATAATAAAAGATCTTGGATATTTGTTCTCCATCATGTTATTATCTTCTGCATTGTGCTTGACGCTCAGCAGATGTCTGTGCTCTTCTTTTTACTTTCTCGTATACAAAGTATAAGTATAAAAGTATTGTAATCGTCCAAAGATTCAATGTCGAGATTTTGATGAATCTCGACGTTTTAGACCTCCCTGACGTTCTCGCATACAAAGTATAGGGAAAGTATTGGAATCTTCCAAAAATTGGATTTCGAGATTTTGATGAATCTCGACGTTTTAGACTTCCCTGACTTTCTCGTATACAGAGTATAGGGAAAGTATTGGAATCTCCCAAAAATTAGATTTCAAGATTTAAATAAATCTCGACGTTTTAGATCTCCCTTACTTTCTTTTATATGAAGTATAGGGAAAGTATTGGAATCTTCCAAAAATTAGATTTTCAGATTTTAATAAATCTCAATGTTTTAGACCTCCCTGACTTACTTGAATATGAAGTATAGGGAAAGTATTGGAATCTTCCAAAAATTACATTTCGAGATTTTAATAAATCTCGACGTTTTAGACATCCCTGACTTTCTCGTATACAAAGTATAGGGAAAGTATTGGAATCTTCCAAAAATTACATTTCGAGATTTTAATAAATCTCGACGTTTTAGATATCCCTGACTTTCTCGTATACAAAGTATAAGGAAAGTATTGGAATCTTCCAAAAATTACATTTCAAGATTTTGATGAATCTCGACGTTTTAGACCTCTCTACGTCTTAAAATACTATTTTTGGAATTATGTCTGTGTGTGTGTGCGTGTGTGTCTGTGTATGTAAATATGATAACTTGAGTACGCTTTCACTTCAGTCAACTAAATTTTGCATACAAGTATTAGGTACAAAGTATAGATTTCTATCAACTTTTGAGCTATTTCCACTAACCTTTTATTCAAGCAGCTGCAGAGCCTGAATTATTCAACTTTATTTTGATAATAATTGTGCAATATATTATTGATTTAATTTGATTTATTGTCGATAGTTCTTTAATGTACATAATATAAAAATATAATCATTGTTGTGGTGGGTTGGCACCCTGCCCGGGATTGGTTCCTGCCTTGTGCCCTGTGTTGGCTGGGATTGGCTCCAGCAGACCCCCGTGACCCTGTGTTCGGATTCAGCGGGTTGGAAAATGGATGGATGGATGGATGTATATATTCGTTGTCTTGCAGTTTACTTCTCAGATATCCATCCCCATATCTGAGTATACGAGAAAGTCGAGGAGAGACCACTCCCGATTTTTTCTTTCTGCCATTATTTAGCTTATCCTCTAGTTTCTTAATCACTTTGTCATTAACACATGACCACAGGTCATGGCCACCAGGTTGCCGCTACTTAAATTATTTTGAAATTCCAGAACATTCCAGGTTGTAAGCTTCTGATGAAGGTTCAAGCCCCAGTAGTTTGCGAGTAATCACGTGACAGACAGATAGAGCTTAGCATGATTTATATAGAAATAATCCCTTTTATTTTTACGCAGAATTCCCATAATTGTATGTTTATGTATATAAGTGATGTAATTAGTTATGTGTAAAGTTTGTGATCTTGTCACTGCGCTCTGGGCCTGCACTCCTTGAAGAAGGCTAAATGATAATAAACACCAATTGATGTATTCCAGATAAAGTCTCTCTTATAATAAGTTCATAAATCCCTTTAATTCATGTTACCTCGGTCTGAAGCCCTGGAATATAAAAAAAAAGAAAAGTTAAAACAAAAATGTTCTTTTTATTGTCATGATGCTCCGGGGTACATGAAATGGATTGGCTATAGCCGTCATTCCATTCCATTCCAGCTAGAACAGAAATAAAGTTGCTAATGTAAGCCATCAAAATAAGGCCTAGCGTTTGACTTCTTTTCTGCAGTTCTGTCTTGGCTAAAGACTGCAAAATGATAAAATCTCTTTGAAGTGCCCCGTATGTTTGATCTACAGTGGCTTTTGGGCTTGAGCTGCCAAGCTGTTTTGCCGCTGATACCGCATCACGATTTTAAAGGACTAAGTGGCCGCGTACACTATGGCACATTATTAAGATTTCATTGTGGACTCTTTGATTATTCATTCTACGGTACAAGCTGACAATCAGGAGTTTTAATAGTTTTGGGTCCAGAGGGGAAATTTTTTCAATAAGAAAGGCGGGTGCCATCATAACTTGCTCTTAATTTATAATTATCTCACCCCATCCGGCATAGTGCACGGAGTAGAGAGCGCCAAGCTAGTCGAGTGCTGCTCTCATCCCGGGCCATGCAATCCGCACCCAAGACAGGGCTTGAAAAATTCACAAACAAGATATAATATCAAAAATTCCTGCAGATGATCTGC
This sequence comes from Erpetoichthys calabaricus, assembly GCF_900747795.2. Classification (NCBI taxonomy): domain Eukaryota; kingdom Metazoa; phylum Chordata; class Cladistia; order Polypteriformes; family Polypteridae; genus Erpetoichthys; species Erpetoichthys calabaricus. The sequence goes on from NC_041401.2 coordinate 187,052,254, forward strand.
TATAATTTATTGTGTCTAGTGCTCGCTTTCGGAAAGAAAGCCTTGTAAGAAATGTATCAACCCTAATTGGAGAAAATCGAATCCAAGCATGTCTGTCAACACAATTGATCACAAGATCAAGTTTCTGATTAGATGCAAATCTAATAAGATGGCATCAGATGGCTTTATAGAAATGTAAGAGGAGCAATTGATAAGTCTTAATGGCCTAATCATCTTCTGCTGTATGAAGTTTCATATGAAGCTGCGTGAATATGCCTCTCGAGGTTTTCGCAAACATTAAACAGTTCTCTTTGCGTTAATTGCATTTTCGATTGGTGCTTGAGTATCATAAAGACAAGATGAAAGCTTGATACTATAGCAGAATAAAGAGACCCCACCATGGTTTTAGAGACCAGTGGGCTGAGGATCGCATTTGTAATAGAAGAAAGCCAGCGAAGGAGAGGAGTCAGGAAGTAAGTTGGCCCCTAGGATACCTAGGCTTCTGGAAACCCCAGGGAGATAGTAGGCAGGGAGGGACATTAGTCTGTCAACGGTGAGCAGCTTTAAATTTCTTAAAAAGATGATGATAACTGGCAAAATGAAGTGAGCACAACACATACCACCTTTTGTCGAGAAGGGCCGCCTGCGCCTCTGCTTGCGTTTCACCAGCTGTTCTCATGAACTTCTACAGGTGCACAATGGAGTCCATCCTCAACAGCTGTATCACATTTGGGTACTGCGCCAGCTCAAGAGCCGAGGAGGGTGGTGAAGGTGGTATGGAACGTGCCCTTCAGGACATAAACAACGCTCACTGCTGTTAGACAAACAGGATAATTACAGATATCCGCCATTCTGAACAGGCACTTTTCTCATTTCTCACTTCTTGACCACAGACACTCACAACAGTGGATTTAGGGACAGTTTCCACCTGGATGTTGTAACATTGCTGAAAAGTCAATGATAGGTATTAAAATATTACATACATATATATATATATGTATCGCTAGCTAAGCGGAGGCGAGACGTAGACCAACTTGAACGGAGGCTGGCGAGTGAATGAGGAAGGCTCCGCCCCCCCTGCCCACAGCCACTCTGTTGGATTTGCATAAATACATCGGGTACCGCAAGCAAACTATGATACTTAGCGTGATGAGAGAAGTCGCAAAATCAACGGAATGTTCAAGCCAATTCTAGAAAAAAAACTCAATCAAAATCTGTTAAGTAGTTCTCTCTTGAAAAGCGGACAGACATACAAATGGGTCTAAAAAGAAATTTCGTGCTTGGACCACGAAATTTTTAAAACCGTTTCTAAGCGAGCACCTATGGGCCAAGGGTAACCTACATTCCAAATTTCAAGTCCCAAGTCCTCAAGGTTCGGGAGATTTCATTAAGAGTGAGTCAGCGGTATTTGACTTTTATATATAGAGATTTCTTTGGCCAGGTCGGGTCTCGAGCTTGATGTACTTCTGTTTTTTTTCTTGATGTGAGGAATTTAATGGAATCACTTAATTTTTTTTCTCTATATGCATCATTTAAATGTTTATTTTTAATTTGGTTAATTTATTTGCCGCCATTTTATTTTCTTCTGAGGGTGTCATGTCCATAGACATAGAATTACTAGACGCCGCATGACCAACAGCATCGTACATCAACGTCGCCGCCATATTGGGAGTGGCACTGCTGTGGAGTGAAGTGATGAATAATGTGCTGCTTGGGATTGTACAAACCGCTGTACGCTCCAAACCAGATCCCGGGGGATTACATTTCATAGGTAAGGCTGAACAATTGTTTTGGTTATATTTGGCCATTAGAAAATCCCGTTTTATAATCTTAGCACTTTACAATAAAATTAAACAACATTAGTAAAATTTAAACAAGAGAATGATAAATCAAAAAGCAATAATTAGCAACAAACAAAGATAACTGGCAGTAACAGTGCAAAATTCACAATTGGTATGCCAGTTTGAAAAGATACGTTTTGAGGACAGTTTTAAAATGTGTTATTGAATCGAGCTGACGGATATGAGAAGGAAGAGAATTCCCGAGTTGAGGAGCACTAGGAGAGACACTCGAGCTCCCAGAACACTGAGTCTGACGTGCGGTACAGAAAGTCGAGCTGCAGATGAGGATCTGAGTAAGCGAGAGGAGTGTAAGTCTGTAGGAGATCAGTGAGGTTGTGGAGAGCTTTTAAATATTAAGAGCGGTATTTAGTATTGTATTCGGTAGTTAACAGGGAGCCAGTGAAGTTGAGAGAGAATTGGTGTAATATGTTCAGTGGATTTAGAACAGCAGGATATTATCCTGGCAGCAGAATCTTGAAGAAGTTGTAAGTGATGGATAAGTTTTTGTGGGATGCCAGATAGAATACCATTACAGTAATCTATACGTGAGGTGACTCGGGCATTAACCGATACTTCAGTACTGTGTTGCATAAGAACAGGATGTCTAGAAATGTTTCGGAAATGGAAGAAGGCAGTCCAAGAAATGTTACTTATATGGGAGGAATTATTTAATAATAATAATAATAATAATAATAATAATAATAATAATAATAATGGGCGGCACGGTGGCGCAGTGGTAGTGCTGCTGCCTCGCAGTAAGGAGACCTGGGTTTGCTTCCCAGGTCCTCCCTGCGTGGAGTTTGCATGTTCTCCCCGTGTCGGCGTGGGTTTCCTCCGGGCGCTCCGGTTTCCTCCCACAGTCCAAAGACATGCAGGTTAGGTCGATTGGCGATTCTAAATTGGCTCTAGTGTGTGCTTGGTGTGTTGGTGTTTGTGTGTGTGTCCTGCGGTGGGTTGGCACCCTGCCCGGGGTTGGTTCCCTGCCTTGTGCCCTGTGTTGGCTGGGATTGGCTCCAGCAGACCCCCGTGACCCTGTGTTCGGATTCAGCGGGTTGGAAAATGGATGGGTGGATGATTAATAATAATTGCTATTATTAGTGTATAAATGGATATAAATAATTGCATGTAAACGGTTCGCCAAAATCTGTTGTATGTAAACAATACTGTTTTAAACGTTATTGTTTTTTGATCAGAAAACCCGGTTTTCTTGTCTACCTGTATTAGTTTCAATGGCACTTTTGCCACTCGCAATATGGTGGACGCGCTGACGTATCGTGTCGACTGGGCAACACAGTGAATGTGGCGTCTGTTCTTTATATGTCTATGGTCATGTCGATTCCTTCTGTCAGGCTGTTCTCAGGAGGGGCGTGTCCTCAGAGGTCGTGCTCCTGTCAATCATGACACAAAGAGGATGAAAGGGCCATTTTAGGTTTACTTCCTCATCCAACTAAGCCCAGTCCAAAGCCCTTCTTTGACATTAAATTCTTGATTTTGTTTTTGATCTACTAGTTAAGAACTTTCCTGCGGTGGGTTGGCACCCTGCCCGGGATTGGTTCCTGCCTTGTGCCCTGTGTTGGCTGGGATTGGCTCCAGCAGACCCCCGTGACCCTGTGTTCGGATTCAGCGGGTTGGAAAATGGATGGATGGATAGTTAAGAACTTTGCTGTTCCCTTTTCTTTATTTACTTCAAATTTGCCTCCTTTGTCTCTCTTTGTTATTCTGTTCTCCTGGTACAGACATTTGCTCTGTTTTTTGATTAATTATATAGGAGACCAAGCAAGAAAAGCATGGGCTGCTGCTGGAAGAGGTGTTGGTGAGGCCAGCAGGGGGCCCTGTAATCCGAATGTGGATCCTAATGCAGTGGCAGGGACACGTCCTTCAGATGAGACGTAGAGAACGGAGGTCCTGACTCTCTGTGGTCATAAAGGATCCTTCATAAACAGTAGGGTGTATCCTGATGTCCAGGCTAAATTGCCTACCATAGCCTAGTCTTTCTGCACCCCCTAATCACCCCCTGTATCTAATCTCTCCCCTCTCTCTCACCTCTTCACCTCTTAAATAGCTAAGCATGCTGACACACAAAAATGGCTGCCGTTGCGTCATCCAGGTGGATGCTGTGCATTAGTGGTAGTTGAAGTGGCTCCCCACTCCCTATGTAAAGTAGTAGTGTAAAGAATTATTATTATTATCATTATTATTATTATTATTATTATTATGGCAAAAAGCCAACAATACAGAAATTAAACAACAACCCTTTGAATTTGCTTTGTGTTATGCTACACTTTTGCTCTCGATCAGGCCTCACCCAACAACCCCCTGCAGAAGCGCACGATACTCCATTTTAAATTACAGTAGATAGAGCGGGCATGTGGCATTGCCTGGTTAAGGAATGTTAAGTTCTGGTAAATGTAAAGAAGTTTAATTATTTTTACCATTTTTTTCTCCCAGTCATCTTCAAACTTTCTTGCCCTCTGGGAATAAAACCATTGTCCTATGTGGCACCACAATACCCAGGGCCAAGTGCCACCATTAAGGCAAATTAGGCATTCACCTAAGGCGCAGATCATAAGGTGGGGCTGGGAGGGTACCCAGCTGCACTGGTTAGCTACCAAAGTTCAGTTGGCGCACCTTGGTCTAGGGTACAAAATCACCTAACACTGGCATTGACAACAACTTATACAGTGCATCCGGAAAGTATTCCCAGCGTATCACTTTTTCCACATTTTGTTATGTTACAGCCTTATTCCAAAATGGATTAAATTCATTTTTTTCCTCAGAATTCTACACACAACACCCCATAATGACAACGTGAAAAAAGTTTACTTGAGGTTTTTGCAAATTTATTAAAAATAAAAAAAATGAGAAATCCCATGTACATAAGTATTCACAGCCGTTGCCATGAAGCTCAATATTGAGCTGAGGTGCATCCTGTTTCCCCTGATCATCCTTGAGATGTTTCTCCAGCTTAACTGGAGTCCACCTGTGGTAAATTCAGTTGACTGGACATGATATGGAAAGGCACACACCTGTCTATAGAAGGTCCCACAGTTGACAGTTCATGTCAGAGCACAAACCAAGCATGAAGTCAAAGGAATTGTCTGTAGACCTCCGAGACAGGATTGTCTCGAGGCACAAATCTGGGGAAGGTTACAGAAAAATTTCTGCTGCTTTGAAGGTCCCAATGAGCACAGTGGCTTCCATCATCCGTAAGCGGAAGAAGTTCGAAACCATCAGGACTCTTCCTAGAGCTGGCCGGCCATCTAAACTGAGCGATCGGGGGAGAAGGGCCTTAGTCAGGGAGGTGACCAAGAACCCAATGGTCACTCTGTCAGAGCTGCAGAGGTCCTCTGTGGATAGAGTTGAACCTTCCAGAAGGACAACCATCTCTGCAGCAATCCACCAATCAGGCCTGTATGGTAGAGTGGCCAGACGGAAGCCACTCCTTAGTAAAAGGCACATGGCAGCCCGCCTGGAGTTTGCCAAAAGGCACCTGAAGGACTCTCAGACCATGAGAAAGAAAATTCTCTGCTCTGATGAGACAAAGATTGAACTCTTTGGTGTGAATGCCAGACGTCACGTTTGGAGGAAACCTGGCACCATCCCTACAGTGAAGCATGGTGGTGGCAGCATCATGCTGTGGGGATGTTTTTCAGTGGCAGGAACTGGGAGACTAGTCAGGATAAAGGGAAAGATGACTGCAGCAATGTACAGAGACATCCTGGATGAAAACCTGCTCCAGAGCGCTCTTGACCTCAGACTGGGGCGACGGTTCATCTTTCAGCAGGACAACGACCCTAAGCACACAGCCAAGATATCAAAGGAGTGGCTTCAGGACAACTCTGTGAATGTCCTTGAGGGTCCCAGCCAGAGCCCAGACTTGAATCTGATTGAACATCTCTGGAGAGATCTTAAAATGGCTGTGCACCGACGCTTCCCATCCAACCTGATGGAGCTTGAGAGGTGCTGCAAAGAGGAATGGGCGAAACTGGCCAATGATAGGTGTGCCAAGCTTGTGGCATCATATTCAAAAAGACTTGAGGCTGTAATTGCTGCCAAAGGTGCATCAACAAAGTATTGAGCAAAGGCTGTGAATACTTATGGACATGGGATTTCTCAGTTTGTTTATTTTTAATAAATTTGCAAAAACCTCAAGTAAATTTTTTTCACGTTGTCATTATGGGGTGTTGTGTGTAGAATTCTGAGGAAAAAAAATGAATTTAATCCATTTTGGAATAAGGCTGTAACATAACAAAATGTGGAAAAAGTGATGCGCTGTGAATACTTTCTGGATGCACTGTATATATGGGGTATAGATGCATATATACAGTACAGTTCCGGAAAGATCTGTGGAATCTGTTGGGGTGAGATAGTGTGTGTGTGCCTCTTGGGTGCTTCCATCTTGGTCTCAATGGCATACTGATTATCCCATGTCAGATCCTCGTACTGATGAACAGTCCACTGCTGTCTTTTTCTTGTTGATTTTGTTGCTGGTGTTGGGCTTGAAGGATCGGCGCTCACAGCGGTGACTGATAATCTTGTAGTTCTTCTTAATCAGACTTTGGTCTCTACATCATTTTGTGGGATCCCTCGACTGGACTAGCGACGCTGCTTGAACTACCGGATGTGAAACCTGTGTCTCTTCACACATTGGTACCACTGATGTCGTTAAGCTTCTTTCTCCTTTGGCGCGTATCCTTGAGTGTATTGAGTGCCTGTCCCGGTAGCCTCCATATGGTATTGCCAACCTGGTACTACATGGAGGGAGACCTTTAGACTTCTGACTATTGTCCTCATTATTAAAAGTAATATTAACTCTTTGAGGGCTGAATATCTTTTCCAAAAAACTCAGTTTTCTGAAAACCACACAAAGCAATGTTTTCACACAGAAATCAACATGAAACGTCTGCTGCTGTGTGCTGTGGCTGCCAGTTTGCCACGGATGTGCGCCAGGCTGGCTGCCAGGCTGTCTTCATGTTGTGGGCGTGACAGAGGCAATCGCAGTCACAGTGCATCACAGTCTGGTTTGTACCTCTAATGTGTCATTAGATGTGCCGGTCATTCCAAGTAAATGTTACTGTAGGCACATCTGCTACATGAACCTGTTCAGCATCACCGATCAGCTGATGTTGCTACCTCACATTCATTTTCGATCACTTGGAGACCGACAAGTCAGAGTCCAATATGCAAAATATCTTCCATGGAGTATTTTGCTTTATGCATCCACTTTGATCTGTCTCTAGATGTCATTGTTTGCTCCTCGCTACTCACACGAGCGCAGGGATTCTCAGTCAAACCAACAGAGCTAATTATCCTTCTAGCAAAGAGAGTCCAATTAAAACATAATGGCGGATTTCGTCACCGTTTATAGTTGATTACCAAAACTAAACTCTCGTCTTGACAAAAGTCAACATCCACCCTGAAAGAGTTAATAGATCGATGACTGATGTCTTTGTTCAAGGTGGTTTACAAGATCAAGATTCCATTCAATATTTTACATACATTTTGTACAATCATAGCACAGGCTGTTGAGGGGTCAAACACTGAGTCAGAGGTAGACATAATTAGTTAGATTAAACCAGGAACCTTGTGGTTTAAATGCCTCATCTGCTAATCTACACTACACATACAAGCAAAGCTGCAACCAACCCACGACGGATTGATTCTGGCTTCATGGTCTCCTCCATGTAAAAGTTCAGGCTTATTTTGTCCATGGCAGTGCCACTGCTGCCTTGCAACTCATGGAGACTGAGCTTCAAACCCACCCTGGTGACTCTGTTTGTGGGGCTGCAGCATCTTCTCCTAACATCAATATGTGAGAAAGTATGTGTGTTTGTGTGTGTAATTGTGTCCTCAGATAGACTGACATCTCATCTGGGGATTGATTCCTTCTTTGCACTCAGTGCTGATTGGCTACACTTTAGTTCCCTAATTTTTCCCTTCATTTTCTAACCTGTTTAATCCAGAGTATGGTTGGGGGTGTTTGGTGGAGCGTATCCCACCTGCTTAGGGAACAAGGAAGGAACAAACCCTGGACAGGCTGCCAGTTCATTTCAGGGTGACCACAAACACACACCAGGGCCAATTTAGCGTCACCAAACCTGCACGTTTTTTGGACAGTGGAAGGAAACTCATGCGGACATGAGGAGAACATACAAACCCCAAACAGGGACATCCTCGGATGGGCACCATGGCCTCCTTACTGCGAGGCAGCAGCGCCATCACTGCACCACCATGCCGCCGATTTTCTTTACGTGGACAAGTGGATGACTTGTTACTGGGGTGTAACAGAAAAAAGAAACTCAAAGTTGCAAACTTCCCTGCATGAGCTCAAAAGTTGACTGGTTTGTGTTCAGACCATTAAACAAATTAGAACAGGAGTCAAGCTGTATTATAAAATTAGAATCCTGGCAGATTTTTTTCATTGGTTTCAATTCACGCACTTAAATCCATTAAGACAGGAGTCAAGCTGTTTAATAAAATCAGAATTTCCAGCAGTCCATTCTGAAGATGAGTTCCTTTGAATAAAAATAGATGTGGCAAATTGCTGCCATCCATTTTCTAATCAAGTTCTGAACAGCACTACCAAAAGCATAAAGTCGGTTTACTTTTTTCTCACCTTACTACAATTTTTTCTCATTGCCAGGACTTGACTTTCCTTAGGCTGGAGTGTAGCTCTGTGTGTGTGTGTGTGTGTGTGTGTGGAGGACTTGATTTAGGCAGCTCTCCATATGCCCTTGACGGGCACCAATCACTAAGACTCTCTTTTGCAACGACAAAGACACCATAGTTCAGTTTAAGCCATGGCATATGAAAACACAAATGCAATTGCAGTTCCCTTCAAAACCGATCAAGATTCCCATCCATAAGTTGCGGAAAGCATCACACACACCCCAGCACGTCTCAGGGTATTACTTCAACACAGCCGCCAAAGCTGAGCGTTTACCTCGCTAATGCTGCAGAATCCCTTTACAGTGAGCGAGCGTTCTAGCCGGCATGCCTTTGTGTTCACCTTGTGTTCTCTAGCCTGGCGAGTCTGCACACACAACACAATGACTAATGATGTATAACATGAGCGTCCTCATTCAGTCTAGAGCAGCCTTTAAAGGCGACAGCACGCTCACACCTCCAGGAGCAAAGGAAAACTCACCTCGGGTATTCAACCTGACAGTGGCACTTCTCGGTCTTCACTGAGGCTCCTTTAACATGTTGCAGTCTTTCAGCACAGTCACTGAGGGGATGTCCTTTAAAGGTTTGGGACACCTTAGAATCCACAATGATTGCCAAGAACACCAAAATATTAAAATAAGTTTTATTCAAAAAAATCATAGCACGTTCCTCCTAGTGTATCTCTGTTTCTCATTCTCTCTTAAAGATCTGTTCTCCGACATATATATCCATCCATCCATTATCCAACCCACTATATCCTAACTACAGGGTCACGGGGGTCTGCTGGAGCAAATCCCAGCCAACACAGGGAGCAAGGCAAGAAACAAACCCCAGGCAGGGCAGCAGCCCACCACAGTATATACATATATACATATAAATATATATATATATATATATATATATATATATATATATATATATATATATATATATATATATATATATAAAGAGAGAGAGAGTGGGAAAATCACAAATACAAGCAAAAAAAGTTGGGGATCCACCCTGTATATTGTGTTGAAAACAAAAAGGTTGAAAATGAGTAACCTCTTTTGACTGAGCCTATACAACATGTCCTGACTGATTTTACAGTGGGAGGGTAGGAAGGGCATGCTTACCGGACAGGAAGTGGAATGAGGTCATCAGCAGGTGCGCAAAGTGACATCAGGGACGGAGGTGGAAGTGATGCGGTCAGGTGGTTTTCTCCACAGAATGTCTATGAAAAGAGAAGAAGGGCATTAGTGCTCACCACCAGCCATCAATCTGGCTTGCCAATACCCCGATTTGAGCCCAAGTGCATGTGTGTGACTATATATAGCATATAAACACAACATCCATCCATCCATCCATTATCCAACCCGCTGAATCCGAACACAGGGTCACGGGGGTCTGCTGGAGCCAATCCAGCCAACGCAGGGCACAAGGCAGGAACCAATCCTGGGCAGGGTGCCAACCCACCGCAGAAACACAACATATACTATATAAATTGTAAATTTCAAATATATATATATATATATATATATATATATATATTTGCAGCTGGAGAACCACGAAGGGAGAAAAAACGAATCACGTATCATAAAATAGTTTCTTTTATTCCTGAGCTTTTAACCCCTATCAGGGGTCTTCATCAGAGGATAATGTTTAGACTTACAAGAATCAAAGGCAATATATAGCAATACATTCAGTGTGGGGGGGTTGGAGGTGACTCAGTCAGTATGATCAAGGGGGGGGGGATTGTATAGTTTAATTATTGTGTACATGTCCTTCTTAAGTTGGCATATGCTGGATTTATGTCCAAGTGTCTGTTGATGGCGTTTTCATCTGATAGCCAAGACTCGGCCAGGAATAAAAGAAACTATTTTATGATACATGATTCGTTTTTTCTCCCTTCGTGGATCTCCAGCTGCAAATATGCAAACCGTATCACAGACCTTCTCTTCCTTGTATATATATATATATATATATATATATATATATATATATATATATATATATATATATATATATATATATGTATATATAAATATATACACTAGCCCTGCGGTGGGATGGCACCCTGCTCAGGGTTTGTTTCCTGCCTTGCGCCCTGTGTTGGCAGGGATTGGCTGCAGCAGACCGCCGTGACCCTGTAGTTAGGATATAGCGGGTTGGATAATGGATGGATGGATGGATATATATATACTAGGGGGCTTTGTCCCCTGCTCACTTCGCTCACCAACTCCCCAGCCTGCGCTACGTGCCAGCCACTATGCGTCTCTGCCACTTGCGTATGTGGATTTCACTTTCTCCAAATAACAAATCTTTTAATTCTTGTGGATACGCCTCTTCATTGGGAAGAAACACTACTTTTCCCTGATGGCAACACGAATTAGACGATCTACAAGTCTCTGACTTAAAGTTTAAATCCGAACAATATATTCGATCTCTTTTTCGCTGTTCCGTTATTTCACCGAGTAATAATTTCTGTTTGTTTGCACTAATGCGATCTTTACTATCATTTTTTTGAGACTTTCAAATTTTAGTTCTTTCATTATCCCTAACCTGCTCTGCATGTGTATCGCGGCAACGTTTTTGAACCTCTTTACGACGTTCTACTTTGTCATCTACTCTTTGTCTTTTATTTCCGGCCCTGGGCGTGCCTAAATCTCTTGGCACAAAGTCTCGTCTCGCAGGACTTGAAAGTATCTCTCTGAAAAAGCCACATCTTCTCACATGCTAAAAAGTCTCGTCTCATCCCAGGATTTTTTATATAATAGTATTGATATATATATATATATATATACACTCATATATATATATATATATATATATATATATATATATATATATATATATATATATATATATATACACATATATATATATACATATATATATATATATATATATATATAGCATATAAACACAATGTATACTATATATATTGCAAATTAACAACCGATAGTCAATCGAAGAATTCGTCTCCCAGAGGATGCCCCATTTAATGCCCGAGATGTCCATAGGACAAAAGAAAAATCAAGAAGTAATAAATGACCATATATGCCATTAGTAACACTTTCCATGCTAGAAATGAAGTGTGCTGCTCTGTAGGGTCCAGGTATCGCCTCATGCTACCAGTAGTGACGCTGACCGTAGCCAAATGCAAAACGAGTGACTAAACAGATGAGGAGGGAAAAATGTCAGTGGCCTCCCTCCACCTGTTAAACCATTCATTCCAGTTTGGGGGGTCATCTCATTGCTGCCCCTCTAGTACACCAAAGCAGCTGAAACTGAATAACAAGCCCCTCTGCTACTTACCTGACCAGATCAATAGCCCACAAGTTTCATTGACCTGATGCTATACTCTCAGTCAAAAATGTGCCTTTAATTATTTTAAGCAGTTTATATATTGTGAAATATTCAGACTCGGACACAAACAGGCAGACAAATAATGTCCTTAACACACACGTTTTATTGTGTAACACACAATAACACCCCAAACAGTGCACCAATCACCATCAATCAGTCCTTCAGACTTCTTTCCTTTCCTGTCTGTCTGTCTGTCTGTCGGTCGGTCGGTCGGTCGGTCGGTCGGTCGGTCGGTCGGTCGATCGCCTCCACCCCTCTCTTCCAAGCTCTGTCCACTTCCACCCGACTCCGGCTCCTTGAGTGGTGGCTGCAGGCTCCTCTTATAGCCCACCCAGCATCACAGCCCAAATGGGCTCATTAAGTCGTTCAGCTCCTCCTCTGGCAGCACTTCCGGGTGTGGCGAAAGTGCTGCAGACCACAGTTCCGGAGCTGCCCAGGCGTCCCCTGGTGGTGGCCATGTTGCTCCACAGGGTTGAGCTCCCCAGGTCCGTGGCCCCGACACAATCCAGGGTGGCTGCCCTCTTCCATTCCAGGGAAAACCACTGCCCTTCTCCCGGTCCTTCCCTTCTCGCAGCGTCCCGGTGGGGCAAGGTCCCTGGACGTCTGTCACAATATATACACTGTATATTGCATATAAAAATATAATAGAGGAAGGAAGAGGGAGAATAAATAATAAATAACCTTGCCATCATACAAACAAGCCCCACAAACTCAACAGCTGTTCCATCTGCTTTCTCAATTGTTGCCCATTTTGAGATGCATGGCAGAGCGATTCTACGTGTGCGACAGCTTGAAAAGGATGCATTTGACATATTTACCAGAGAGTACAGCTTTGTAATGAGGTTTGTGCGTATTACAAGGTGATTTGTTATTTTAAATAGTGCAGTTTTGTAGCCGTACCTTACTCTATCAAACGGTGCCCATAATTTGAAAGTGAACTGCCATTTAGGCTCTGTCACATCTTGTTCTTAATATAAAGGCAGCATGCAAATGTCTACTTTCTTCCTCGGCGATGTGAGGGACATGTTCCAACTGGTGGGAAGCCTCATTTCCGAATAACCTCACGTAGTCAGTTGTATAATTTTAAGCTTAATTTAAAAAGTCACGTTGGAGTATTGCTGGCATCATATTCTCCGTTTTCCTCCATTTCATGTACGTTTTTTTTTTATTATACACATACTGGGCCTATAAAAGTATTCACCCGTTTTTTGAAGTTTTCGTGTTTTATTGTTATACATCCTTCAGTTCCAGGGGATTTAACTGATCATTTTGACACAGTGATCAACAAAACGAGAGTCTTTAAGGTCAAAGTGAAAACCGATCTCTGCAAAAAGTGGTCTAAGCTAATTACAAATATTAAACATAAAATAATCCAGCGCCTGTTTATTCACCCTCGAGGATATTTCTACATTTTATTTTTAAATAAACATTGAATCCAACTTTGAACAAGTGGACTTATTTTGGAATTTGGATGCTAGAAAAAGACTCCTTAATGTCAAATGTTGGAACAGATCTTTGCAAAGTGGTCTAAATTAACTACAAATATCTCTCTCTATATGAAATCCAACATCTGTCTGTCTGTATGTCTGTCCGTTTTTCACGAGAGAACTACTTCACGGATTTAGATCGTTTTTTTTCTAGAATTTCCTTGAACATTCCAGTTGATTTTGTGACTACTATCATAGTTCGCTTGCAGTACCGATTGATTTGTGCGAATCTGAGAGAGAGAGAGGCCATGGGGCGAGGTGTAGCGGGGCTACATAATTAGTGTTGTCAAATGTCAGTACTGAATGCGTCTTGTTCCATTGTCCCGTTTGCTGTCTGTGTGTATCAGTGAATGGAAGGAGACTGCAACCTCAAACCTGGAAAGCACCTGTTCACAATTAATCAATTACCTCCATCACAGGACTATTTAAGAAATCAGTGGAGGGGAGGAGAAAGGAAGGAGAAGGAGAGAAGAGAACATTTTTTCAACCACGGATTCAACTTACCTGCTGTATTCCACATCGCGCATTTTCATCCAGTTTGTTTTTCAATCCGCCGGATTTACCTCAATAGAGACCCCGAGGTCGGACTTCATCATCCACCACGCGCCAAGGATTCACAGTGAGGCTGCTCTATTTTGTTCTGGGAAAATCAAACGACTCATTTATCGCTAGTTCAGTCAACTGTATTCAGGACAGTTTTTATAACCGCACTCAAGTTCACGATCATTCAGTATATCATTCATTTTTTGTTATTCGTGTTGTGTGTTATATGTTACAGGGGCAAGGGAGGGTTTTGTTGTATTTATATATGGTGGTATCTCGCTGTTGATGTGGTGGAGGGATATTTATATTTATATATGTTTATCTTTCTATTTTTGCATTTGTCTTGTTGTTTGATTTAATACATTTAATCAGTATAATATTACATACCTGCTTTTGTGTGTTTATATTTACAACATCGATTGTGGGGAAAACTGTACTTTGTTAGAGGTACGGCTTGATAGTTAGATTCATACTCAGTAAATTATCCAGGCCACAGGTCTTGGAGGTGTAGCTGCCGGCTGGGTAAGGGGTCAGTCGTTACAGAGGGGAGGGCCACTCATACGCCAGCCTCAGCGTGTACCTTATCTCCACGTAGCTAGCGAACGAGAGAACTACTTCACGGATTTAGATCGTTTTTTTTTTTTTCTAGAATTTGCTTGGAACATCCCAGATGATTTTGTGATTTCTCTCATCGCTCTAAGTATCATAGTTCGTTTGCAGTACCAATTTATTTCTGCGAATCTGAGAGAAATGCTGCGTGCCGAGGGGGGCGGGGCCCTCCTCACTCACACGCCAGCCTTACCTCTGCTTCAAAAGCGAATGAGAGAACTACTTAATGGATTGAAAATTGTTTTTTTTTCTAGAATTTGCTAGAAGATTCCAGTTGATTTTGTAACTTCCCTCATTGCGCTAAGTATCATAGTTCGCTTGTGGTACCAATTTATTTGCGTGAATCCGAGAGAGACACTGCGTGCCGAGGGGAGGCGGGGCCCTCCTCACTCATGCGCCAGCCTTACCTCCACTTAGCTAGTGAAAGAGAGAACTAATTAACGGATTTAAATCGTGTTTTTATTTCTAAAATTTGCTTGAACATTCCGGTCAATTTTGTGACTTCTCTCATTACGCTAAAAATCATAATTCGCTTGCAGGAGTGATATATTTGCGCTAATCTGAGAGAGAGGCTGTGGGCTGAGGGGATGGGGACGCATGATGTCAGGAGCGGGGAGCCGGGCAGGGCCCCTCCTCACTGTCCTGTTTCACTACTACGTGGCAGAGCCACGGGCACGGCAAGTACTGTATATATATAAAATTCAACGTCTGTCCACTTTTCACGAGAGTACTACTCAACGTATTTAGATCGTTTTTATTTCTATCATTTTCTTGAACATTCCAGTTGATTTTGCGACTTCTCTTAATAAGTATCATAGTTCGCTTGCGGTACCGATTATTCGAGAGAGACATAACGGGCCGAGGGGAGGGGGGTGGAGCCCTCCTCACTCACGCGTCAGCCACGGGACGTATCTTACCTCCGCTTATCTAGTGAATGAGAGAACTACTTAACGGATTTAGATCTGATGTTTTTCTAGAATTTGCTTGAACATTCCGGCTGATTTTGCGCTGTCATCGTGTTAAGTATCATAATTTGCTTGTGGTACCGATTATTTGTGCAAATCCGAGAGAGACATAACGGGCCGAGGGGAGGGGAGCGGAGCCCTCCTCACTCACGCGTCAGCCACGGAGTGTATCTTACTTCCGCTTATCTAGTGAACGCAAGAACTACTTAACGGATTTAGATCTGTTTTTTTTCTAGAATTTGCTTGAACATTCCGGCTGATTTTGCAATTTTTCTCATCGTGGTAAGAATCATAGTTTGTTTGCAGGAGCGATTTATTCGCACTAATCCGAGACAGAGGCTGTAGGCCAAGGGGAGAAGGAAAGGAAGCGTGACGTTAGAAGTGGGGAGCAGAGCAGAGCCCTCCTCGCTGTCCTGTTTTACTTCTACGCGGGCGGAGCCTGGGTGGATGGCTAATAAAAATATATAATAATAAAATGTGAAAACCCCCACAGGGATGAATACTTTTTATAGGCTCTGTACAAACAGTACAGACACACAGTAGTTATGTGCGATGTGAGACAATTTAATTTCTGCAATGGACCTGCAGAAAAAAATGCATGCGTATCTGTGAACCAGCGGCAACTGTGTCATCTTCGAGGTAATCCCCTTCTGTGGTTAGACGACACCATTTCTGGAATTCCCTCAAGTTCCTTTGTCACATTACGCTGGATGTCAGAAATGTCTGAAAATCTTTGTTCTTTCATGGTCGTTTTCATTTTTTTGTGAAGAGCTGGAAATCACAAGGGGGACTATATACAAATCAGGTGAATGGGGCTGATGGTCCAGTCAGGTATTTGAGTTCTTAGCCAGGAAGTCCAGAACACTAAGCAATTCGTGACTTGGGGCGTTGTCATGATGGATGATATGGCATCGTCGGTCACATCTTCTCGTCCATCCCTGAACCTCTTATACCATTTAAAGACCCCCTTGACTTTTTTTCATAGCCTCCTCACCGTACACAACTTTCAACAACTCTGGCATTTCTGTATTATTTGTGACTCCTCACGGCTGTTCCAGGTATTCAGTTTTCACACCTGGACCTCAAAGCCTGAGGCTGTGGGTTCAAATCCCGCTACTGACACCATATATCTGACGCTGAGCAAGTCACATGACCTGCCTGAGCTCCAATTGGAAAACCAAAAACAAATGTAGCCAATAGTATCATAAATGTTGTAAGTCGCCTTGGATAAACGCATCAGCCAAATAAGTAAATGTATGTTCTCCCTGTGTCTGCGTGGGTTTCCTCCGGGCGCTCCGGTTTCCTCCCACAGTCCAAAGACATGCAGGTTAGGTCGATTGGCGATTCTAAATTGGCCCTAGTGTGTGCTTGGTGTGTGGGTGTGTTTGTGTGTGTCCTGCGGTGGGTTGGCACCCTGCCCAGGATTGGTTCCTGCCTTGTGCCCTGTGTTGGCTGGGATTGGCTCCAGCAGACCCCCGTGACCCTGTAGTTAGGAATATAGCAGGTTGGAAAATGGATGGATGGATGGATATATATACAGTGGGTACGGAAAGTATTCAGACCCCCTTCAATTTTTCACTCTTTGTCATATTGCAGCCATTTGCTAAAATCATTTAAATTAATTTTTTTCCCTCATTAATGTACACACAGCACCCCATATTGACAGACAAAAAAAAGAATTTTTGAAATTGTTGCAGATTTATTAAAAAAGAAAAACTGAAATATCACATGGCCCTAAGTATTCAGACCCTTTGCTCAGTATTTAGTAGAAGCACCCTTTTGAGCGAATACAGCCAGGAGTCTTCTTGGGAAAGATGCACCAAGTTTTTCACACCTGGATTTGGGGATCCTCTGCCATTCCTCCTTGCAGATCCTCTCCAGTTCTGTCAGGTTGGATGGTAAACGTTGGTGGACAGCCATTTTTAGGTCTCTCCAGAGATGCTCAATTGGGTTTAAGTCAGGGCTCTGGCTGGGCCATTCAAGAACAGTCACAGAGTTGTTGTGAAGCCACTCCTTCGTTATTTTAGCTGTGTGCTTAGGGTCATTGTCTTGTTGGAAGGTAAACCTTCGGCCCAGTCTGAGGTCCTTAGCACTCTGGAGAAGGTTTTTGTCCAGGATATCCCTGTACTTGGCCGCATTCATCTTTCCCTCGATTGCAACCAGTCGTCCTGTCCCTGCAGCTGAAAAACACCCCCACAGCATGATGCTGCCACCGCCATGCTTCACTGTGGGGACTGTATTGGACAAGTGATGAGCAGTGCTCATCTGATTCACCATTTTTAAAAACGCCTAAACCTTTGCTTTCTTTCCGTAACCCATTTTACAAATATGCCTGGGCACCGCTGGGTACTTCAGCTCGTCTAATACATAAAGCCAAATATGTGTCTGTCTGGTATGCCAATCCACACCGTTGAGCCTACCTCTAATGTCAAATTGCACAGGAGAGGACTGGCAAATTCAGTTGGTGTCCGTAACCCCGGGCAGCACTGGGTACCCCCTTGCTTCTGTTGGTCCAGCACACAAATCCACACCAGTGAATCTAACTTCACCAAAATTTACACAGGTCTCCCATTCGTACCACAGGCTATGTTCTGGTGTAAAAATTACTTGGTGGCCCCACATATGGGCAGTGCCAGGCACTCCTGCTAGTGGGCACTGTACAGATAAAGGACAAAGGAGAGAAAGAGAGAAGAGAGAGGGTTGCTCAAGTTTCTACTCACCTCACCTAATCGCATTTACTGCATTTGTGGACCTTGAAGTGCCCATATAGAAGTGTGAAAAAGATGAAGATGAAGAAGAAGAAGGGTCTTCACCCTACACGCTGTTTCAAGATACCTTTTGTGGGTTGCACATCAGTGCAAACAGATGGCCATGTGTGAGTGTGAGTGTGAGTCCATGAGTAGACCCTGTGATAGACTGGCACCTCCATTCAGAGCTGGCTCTCACCTTGCCCTTGGTGCTGCCAGGATATGTGCCAACCCCCCCAAGTGGGTCACTGACCTGAATTAAGAGGTTTTGAGCGCATTGTGTTACGTTTTGTGCAGTTTCATGTTTATGTGATTCTCTCGGACTCATTTGCTTTCTCTAGTGCTCGTGCGGCGCCACTCGTTTTATTAAAGGTTTCATGTCTGATGCGGCGGGTCAGCGCCAAGGGTGACCCCTTAACAATGACTTTAAAGCTACACTACAATCATGTCATTTGCTTTGAAAGGAGAGAGAGAAAGAGCGAAAAAAGAAAAATCTCCGACAGGTAAATTAAAAGTCCACATTTTGTTGCAGTTTAATAAAGGACCATCCAGTCTGAATTCTCTACGATATCAACACATTGCTTGAATTAAATCAGAACAGCAGCTATTGCGTTATCTGTGTAATTAAAAAAAGAAAAATCTCATCAATGGTTACACAAGGATGAGCAGGAAAATTAATCAAAAGGAAAGTAGGCCACTTCTTTTAAAAGAACTCCATGTAAAAGGAAAATGCGAAATTGTCTTTGATTTGTGAAAAAAAAAAAAATAAAGTCAAATTATTATTCACACTGAAATAATAAAGCTGCAAGAATTGTTATAACAAACAATGATTTATCAGAGGGTATTTATAGTTAGGGGCTGCATAGAAAGGCTGCATTCACATTCACACTGACCCGAATGGCATCTTCTGAATATCTATCCTCATTATGTGTGGGGCAGCGGGTAGTGCCACAGCCTCGTGCATTTGGTGCCCTTGGCTCAAATGCCATGGCTTTATTGCACAACATCTGTATGTCTGGATGGATTTCTCACTGATATATCTGGTTTTCCTCCATTTTCTGAATATCCATCCAATTATGCTTTCCGTGGCAGCATGGGGCAGTGAGTAGTGCTGTGGCATTGTTGATTTGGTGCCCTAGGTTCAAATGCCATGGCTGTTTTGCACAGCATCTGCATGCCTGGATGGGTTTCTCACCAATATTTCTGGTTTTCTTCAATTTTCTGAATATCCATCCTAATCATGTTTTCCGTGGCAGCATGGGGCAGTGGGTAATGCCATGGCATTGCGGATTTGGTGCCTTAGGCTCAAATGCCATGACCTTATTTCACAGAATTTGTAGGTGTGGATGGGTTTCTCACCGATGTCTCTGGTTTTCCTCAATTTTCTGAATATCCTCATTATGTGTGGGGCAGCAGGTAGTGCCACAGCCTCATGGATTTGGCACCCTTGGCTCAAATGCCATGGCCTTATTGCATAACATCTGTATGTCTGGATGGATTTCTCACCAATATCTCTGGTTTTCCTCAATTTTCTGAATATCCATCGTAATTATGTTTTCCGTGGCAGCATGGGGCAGTGGGTAGTGCCATGGCATTGTGGATTTGGTGCCTTATGCTCAAATGCCATGACCTTATTTCACAGCATTTGTAGGTGTTGATGGGTTTCTCACCGATGTCTCTGGTTTTCCTCAATTTTCTGAATATCCATCCTTATTATGCTTTCGTGGCAGCATGGGGCAGTGAGTAGTGCTGTGGCATTGTGGATTTGGTGCCCTAGGTCCCAAATGCCATGGCTGTTTTGCACAGCATCTGCATGTCTGGATGGGTTTCTCGCCAATATCTTTGGTTTTCCTCAATTTTCTGAATATCCTCATTATGTGTGGGGCAGCAGGTAGTGCCACAGCCTCATGGATTTGGCGCCCTTGGCTCAAATGCCATGGCCTTATTGCACAATATCTGTATGTCTGGATGGATTTTTCACCAATATCTCTGGTTTCCCTCAATTTTCTGAATATCCATCGTAATTATGTTTTCCGTGGCAGCATGGGGCAGTGGGTAGTGCCATGGCATTGTGGATTTGGTGCCTTAGGTTCAAATGCCATGGCCTTATTTCACAGCATTTGTAGGTGTGGATGGGTTTCTTACCGATGTCACTGGTTTTCCTCAATTTTCTGAATATCCATCATCATTATGTGTGGGGCATTGGGTAGTGCCATGGCATTGTAGACTTGGTGCCTTAGGCTCAAATGCCATGGCCTTATTTCACAGCATTTGCATGTCTGGATGGGTTTCTCACTGATGTCTCTGGTTTTCCTCCATTTTCTGAATATCCATCCTCATTATTTTTTCCGGGGCAGCATGGGGCAGTGGGTAGTGCCTTGGCATTGTGGATTTGGTGCCTTAAGCTCAAATGCCATGGCCTTATTTCACAGCATCTGTAGATGTGGATGGGTTTCTCACCGATGTCTCTGGCTTTCCTCCATTTTATGAATATCCACTATGTGTTTCGGGGAGGCATGGTGGGGCAGTGGGTAGTACCGTGGCATCTTGGATTTGGTGCCCTAGGCTCAAATGCCATGGCAGTTTTGCACATCCTCTGTTAGCCTGGAGGGTTTTTCTTTGACTTCTCTGGTTTTGATAAGTTTTTTGAATGTGCATGCTCATTTTCTGTTTTGGGGCAGCAGGGTGGAGTAGTTAGTAGTGCCATGGCATCATGGATTCAGTGCCCGAGGTTCAAATGCCATGGCTGTTTTGCATGTCATCAGTGTGTCTGGATGCATTTTTTTCACTGAGTTCTTTAGTTTTCCTCCAATTTCTGAATATCCGTCCCCATTATATGTTTCAGGGCAGCATGGTGGTGCAGTGTGTAGTGCCCTGGCTTCATGGATTCCATGTCCTAGGTCCAAATGCCATGGCCATTTTGCACATCGTCTGTGTGTTTGGTTAGGTTATTTCACTGAGTTTTTCCCTTGTCATGGCTGCTTTTGCCGAGGGGTTCAAAATAGTTCAACCAAAGAAGCATTCCAGCACTCGTAAGACTCGCTGTATATATATATAAAAAAAATACAATAGTCGTAGTGTCTTCTTTTTAAAGATTTTAGCAAAATTTAAAGCAAACAGTTCACACAAAATAAGGGAAAAAAGTTGATAATGCAAACCCAAAAAAGGGTTAATTTAATAGCTTCCTGCAGGCGCTGTACTTCCCTGAAGGCTGGCACTTTCTCTTTTAGTTTTATCTCTGGCACTGCCCTCCCTTATTTATGGCTCTCATTGGGCCTCTGAGTCAGGTGGTCCCTACGAAGCAGTCCATAGGTTTGAAAACCCCTTGAGACTGAGTTATGTATTATTATAAACACAATGAAAGGCACAAACAGACGCCGACAGCAAATACATCTGACAATGTGATGAATACTAACTGAAGGCACTGCAGGTGAACAGGAGTGGAACGGAGTAGAAAAGAACATACCGGAATTGCACGGAACTGTGG
The DNA here is from genome assembly GCF_900747795.2 of Erpetoichthys calabaricus. Lineage (NCBI taxonomy): Eukaryota > Metazoa > Chordata > Cladistia > Polypteriformes > Polypteridae > Erpetoichthys > Erpetoichthys calabaricus. The sequence goes on from NC_041401.2 coordinate 187,073,926, forward strand.
GATGGGCTCCGGCCCCCTACAAACCCGGTCAGGGTAAAAGAGAGTATAGAAAATGGATGGCTGGATAGTATAAAAGGGATTCTGTACGGCAGCCCCTCATCCATTGTCCCACTGGAGTGGAAATCCGATGCACTGTTACAACAATCTTGTGGGACTACTTTAAACTTTAAACTTACTTTACAACAAATACCATTAGTCAACACAGAATGTCAGAGAGATAACTAAAAAAAATAAACTTACTGCCATCCATATCTGGGGGCTACCACAGGAAGATTCATAATGATTGTGCCTCAGTGCGGCCATGAGCTTCAATCTGGCTTCCCATCCAAAAGGAAAAAATGAGTCAGTATGATTACTGAACCTCAAAACAAAAGGCTCACTTTTTAATATTAACAAATTCATATAGTAAAGCAATTTACTATTTTTCTTAATCCGATTAATTAAAAGTGAACACAGAGGGCGCTGAATACTAGCATTTTTTACAACCCTGACTTTGACAATTAACCTGAGATTTACAAGCAGGGACCCCCGACACTTCAACCTTGGCATTTATAGGTTTACTAGCTGTGCTACCCATCTAAGGTGAACAGAGTGAAATCTAAGCAATCAACGTATTCCTCAGCATTAATGTTTGGAGTGCACCATCAACTGGAAAGTATACTGTAATGTATGTAGTAATATAATGCACTGGATTTGCAAATCCAACAGATGACACATCACAAACATTAGCACTGCTTTTATGAATCCCATACCAATGGCAGATAACAGCGACATATGCCTTACATTTGTCATTCCAACACATGGTGCATCACAAACATTAACAGTGCTTTTATGAATCTCAAACCAATGGCATTTAACAGAGACATATGCATTTTATGTGTCATTCCAACATATGGCACATCACAAACATTAAGACTGCTTTTACAAATCCATTACCAAATGGCAGATAACAGTGACATATGCATTATATTTGTCATTCCAACACATGGTGCATTACAAACATTAACATGGCTTTTATGAATCTTATACCAATGGCAAATAACAGAGACATATGCATTTTATGAGTCATTCCAACATATGGCACATCACAAACATTAAGACTGCTTTTACAAATCCATTACCAAATGGCAGATAACAGTAACCTATGCATTACATTTGCCATTCCAACACATGGTACACCACGAACATTAACACTGCTTTTACAGATTCTATTACAATGGCATTTAATAGAGACATATGCATTTTATGTGCCATTCCAAGAGATGGTGCATCAGAAACATTAGCACTACTTTTAGGAATTCCATATCAATGGCATGTAATAGAGACATATTCATTGCATTTGCCATTCCAGCAGATGGAGAATTACAAACATTACCACTGCTTTTATGAATTCCATATCATTGGCATTTAACAGAGACATATGCATTTTATGTGTCATTCCAACAGATGGTGCATCACAGACATTAAGACTGTTTTTACAAATCCATTACCAAATGGCAGATTAACAGTGACATATGCATTGCATTTTCCATTCCAACACATGGCACATCACAAACATTAACACTGCTTTTACAAATCCTATTCCAATGACATTAAACAGAGGCATATGCATTTTATGAGTCATTCCAACATATGGCACATCACAAACATTAAGACTGCTTTTACAAATCCATTACCAAATGGCAGATAACAGTAACATATGCATTACATTTACCATTCCAACACATGGTACACCACAAACATTAACACTGCTTTTACTGATCCTATTACAATGGCATTTAATAGAGACATATGCATTTTATGTGCCATTCCAAGAGATGGTGCATCAGAAACATTAGCACTACTTTTAGGAATTCCATATCAATGGCATGTAATAGAGACATATTCATTGCATTTGCCATTCCAACAGATGTCGAATTACAAACATTACCACTGCTTTTACGAATTCCATATCATTGGCATATAACAGAGACATATGCATTATATGTGTCATTCCAACAGATGGTGCATCATAGACATTAAGACTATTTTTACAAATCTATTACCAAATGGCAGATTAACAGTGACATATGCATTGCATTTTCCATTCCAACACATGGCACATCACAAACATTAACACTGCTTTTACAAATCCTATTCCAATGGCATTAAACAGAGACGTATGCATTTTATGTGTCATTCCAACAGATGGCACATCACAAACATTAAGACTGCTTTTACAAATTCATTACCAAATGGCAGATAAGAGTGAGATATGCATGGCATTTGCCATTCCAACAGATGGTGCATCACAAACATTAGCACTACTTTTAGGAATTCCACGAGAATGCAAGTAGCAGAGACATATGCAATACACTTGTCATTCCAACAGATGGCTCACTGCAAACATTTTTACTATTTCATTTTATTACTACAAATGTTTGGGTTGCACCATCTGCTAGAATGGCAAATATAATGCATATATCTCTGTTATATACCATTGGTATGGAGTATGTAAAAGCACTGTTAACGTTTTTGATGAGTCATCTGTTGGAATGACAAATGCAATGCATTTTATTACTACATGCATTACAAAATACAGTACATTCCAATTAATAATGCACACCAGACGTTAAAGCTGAGAAGTACATTGATAATTTAGATCTCATCCCTTCTTAGATGGGTGGCACAGCTAGTAAACCTATAAAAGCCAAGGTCCAAGGGTTGGGGTCCCAGCTTGGAAACCTGAAGTTAATTGCCAAAGACAGTGTGTAAAGAGTGCTAGTATTCTACCCTCTGTGTTTACTATTATTTAATTGGATTAAGAAAAAAGTAAATCGCTTTATTATTTGAATTTGTTAATATTAAGAAGTGAGCCTTTTGTTTTGAAGTTGTGTAATGATACAGGAAAACAAACTCAGTCGTTTAGATTTCAACCCATCTTTACAAGTGTGTGTGTGTTCAGCATTGTGAGGACCCATCCAGACAGTGTTGGCCCACTCACACACCTCCCAACACTCAATAGCGCTGTGCCAGTTTAGACTCGTCAATACCCGAACATGCAATTCTTTACAATGTGAGAGAAAACCCCCCATAGGCAAACCCCAAATCCAATATGTATTTAAAAGAATTAGTTTCACCATGTGATCTGTACCTGAAAGAACACCTTACAGGAATAAAATTGAATATACTTAACTTAAATTCAATGTGAATATACCGCAGCTCAGACACATTTCCATTAAAAAAGGAGAAAAAAAAAATCTCTGTTGCTCCTGGCATTGTTGTACGTTTTTTGAATAGGGTAGCAGTTGATGACAAATAAAAATGGTCAAGTGATCCTCAAAGATAAATGAAGAAATAACTCGGTTCTAACCTCCCCAGTGGGAATAGACAGATTGCATGAGCTATAAATGATGTTACCGCTCCCTTAGGTGCAAATAAATTCATTGATCTGGCCACCCTACACCACAGCTTATAAGTCTTTGTTTGTTGGGCGCATTAGTTTTGTCAGATATGGCACTGCTCAGAATATGTCGTGTGGCAAAGTGAGACTGGAATTTCAAAGGGTGAAAAAAAAGGAGCCTAAGTGGGCATTGCATGGATCATCCATCCATCCATCCATCCATTTTCCAACCCACTGAATCCGAACACAGGGTCACGGGGGTCTGCTGGAGCCAATCCCAGCCAACACAGGGCACAAGGCAGGAACCAATCCTGGGCAGGGTGCCAACCCACCGCAGGACTGCATGGATCAGCTCACCAATTATGTACAATACAATACAATACAATACCATTTATTTTTGTATAGCCCAAAATCACACAAGAAGTGCTGCGATGGCCTTTAACAGGCCCTGCCTCTTGACAGACCCCCCAGCCTTGACTCTCTAAGAAGACAATGGAAAAACTCCCAAAAAAAAACCTTTGTAGGGAAAATAATGGAAGAAACCTCGGGAAAGGCAGTTCAAAGAGAGACCCCTTAGGTTGGGTGTACAGTGGGTGTCAAAAAAGGGGGGTAAATACAATACAATACACAGAACAGAACACAAGTAATCCTCAATACAGTATAAAAATAAAAATTTTACAAGTACGGAGCAGAATTTAACAGTAGATGATATCACATAATAGGATTTGGATTTGTTTAGAGTCCTGGAGACCTCAGCCATCAAGCTGCCTCCCCTCTATTGGCCATTCCACAGCTGAGCCAGCCAATCCGATGAAAGGACCCCTCTACCTGATGATTCCTGCGATCCACCATCAGAGTTGACTTTACCTTAGGCAGGCAAAACCTTTTGGCAGGTGGGCAGTGGCACCAAGTGCCACATTTGAGTACCGAGAAGAGAAACAGAATAAGTGAGGGTTAGTAACCAATTCTAACTATCATGTTGCTTATGTTTTAATGCTAATGACTAACAACAGAGATGCAATCTGCACAGTTAATTAGTTAATAAATGCAATGAGATTCAGTAAGAGGGGAGATATGTCAGTCAGGTTGTCCACGTCTGACAACCCAACTGTTTTAGTCACAGATGGCCGGAGACACCTCCTCACTGAGAGGACTGGGGGAGCAAGTGTGTGCAGAACAGTACCTCCCTCGGGATGCTAGATGGCACCCCCCATGGATTGTAGTGGTGCCTCAGACTCCCACAGGGCTTCATGGGAGATGGAGTTGTCTACAGCCCTATTGGGATCCGGGGGCATCGCCTGGGGGTGCTGCAGCTGCTCCAGAGCCCGTATAGGCGATCCTTTCACCACACCCAGAAGTGCTGCCGGAAGTAGGTCATCAAGCACCTGGAGCACTTCTGGGTAATATAGAAAAGGAGCCAAAGTCGGAAGGAGGGAGACAAAGCTTGCTGGGAGGAGTGGAGGAGAAAAGAGGAAAGAGAAAGAGAAAGTATTGTGTGGTTCTGCTTAGTGGGACTTTGTGTGTGCCTGTGGGAAACGGGGAAGGCGTTTCCCACAGGTGAAGAAAGAAAATTAAAACATTTGTGTTTTTATCAGTGTGCCTCCTGCATCTGTCTGTGTCGGGTTGAGTGGCTGCTATGCCCACTACATTTGTCACAGGGGGCAAAATGAAGAGAAATTATTGCCATTTAACTAACAGTGCAGTTGCAAAATCCAGTGTTTCAGGTATGGGCATCAGGATCCTCTAGATAGATAGATAGATAGATAGATAGATAGATAGATAGATAGATAGATAGATAGATAGATAGATAGATAGATAGATAGATAGATAGATAGATAGATAGATAGATAGATAGATAGATAGATAGATAGATAGATAGATAGATAGATAGATAGATAGATAGATAGATAGATAGATAGATAGATACTTTATTAATCCCAATGGGAAATTCACATTCTCCAGCAGCAGCATACTGATACAATAGATAATATTAAATTAAAGATTGATAATAATGCAGGTGAAAAACAGACAATCACTTTGTATAATGTTAAATGTTAAAGGTGCCCTCCATAATGTTTTTTATATTTGTCCTTACTTATGGTCATATTAATTAATAATTCTTTACTCAAAGCGCTTCTGTGAGTTAACCACCACCAATGTATAGCATCCACCTTCATGGTGTGCCAGAAGCCATTTTTGCGCCAGTATGCTCACCATACATTAGCTATTAGGTAGCGAAGTGGTGAGAGAGAGAGAGACAATTAGAGACGGTGTGTGTGTGGGGGGGGGGGGGGGGTTGCAATTTAGTCTGGACATTGAGATACCCCCTACTCTTGGATTTTTAAAGACCATGGAAAGTCAGGACCTTGGATTTAGGTCATCGCCATTTTTACAGCACGGTATCCCCGTCACCACACTGGCATATTGGGATCCACATTCAGACCACAGGGTAAGCACAAACGCCCACTTCTGGCCTCACCAACATCTCTTCCAGCAGCAACCCAAGCTTTTCCTAGATAGTCTCCCATCCAAGTACTGATCAGGTCTGAACGTACTTATCTGCAGGTGGATGACCTCTTCTGAAGTGCATGTGATATGAGTTGTGGGTAATGGTGAAAGAATGAGATTGCAAGTACAAGTGGCAGAAATGAGGGTGCCCGGGTGGATGAGAAGCTCAGCGATTCGGGAGAGCCTCCGAGTAGAGTCGCTAATCCTCTGGATCAAGAGGAGCCAGTTGAGGTGGTTGAAAAACAGTCAAGTTGAGGCCAGTTGAGATGGTTGTGAAATGGTCAAGTTGAAGCCAGTTGAGGTGGTTGTGAAACGGTCAAGTTGAGGTGGTTATGGTCCTCTGGATCAAGTGGAGCCAGTTGAGGTGGTTGCATGTTGTAACAATGCCATCCGAGAAGCCCCCCCAGACTTGCTCTGGGAATGTCTCACAGAGCAGAGACCCTGAGGCAGAATCATGGCAATGCTAGAGGGATTATATCATCTCTCAGGTGGCTTGGCAACATCTGGAAATTCCCCAGGTATTGGGATTACAGGGAAGTCTGGGCTGACCTGCTGGACTGGCTGCTACAGTCACCCTCTTCAGAAAATGAGATGAGATGAGGTGAGTTTTAGTTAGTTTTACTTTTATTGCAGGAGTTACTTTGTATAGTAATACAGTTAATGAAAGAGTTAGGACACACCTGATCTCACTGCCACCATCTTCTCGGTGGTTTTACAAACTCAGCTGCACAAAATAGATAAAGAATAGAACATTTCTCTTACAAGACTCATCAAGATGGACATGGAGAACCCAGAAAAAAAAGGCACACAGGTACAATAAGTAAAGACAAAAAAGAACAATGATCACAACTGAATCCGGAACCCTGGAGCTATGAGGCCTCACTCCCGCTGCCGTCTGTGCCTTTTGTTTTACCGACAAACTCCTCTAGAGATGTTGCTGTAATGATGCTGAGATTTGTCTTTTAAACACAGCTCTGAGTTCTCTGTTTCATATCAGAGGATCACAGCATTTGTCTGTCTGTCATCTTTGTTACTGAAGCTTTGGTGTGTTTTGTTCCTTCTTTCTTTCTTTCTTTATCACAGAGAGCTTTAGTCGCGGAAAAACAAATCAGAAGATGCCGGTCCAACTGCAAGTTACTTCTCAGATCACAAAGCGTGTTGTAGAAATGTATGGATGTAAAGGATTATTAAACCAAAGGACTGACAGTTAAGTACAGTCAAACGAGAGGACGCTGGTGTCATCCTTCACGGTGAAAGGGAAATGATAGCTCTGTGTGACACGCCGCTCTAGTGCTGCCTCAGAAGGAGAGTCCTCACAGATCTGTAAGACTCCGGCCCATCTCATAATTATCTTTCGGTCGCAACTTGATTATTTTGTGCTGTTCTTCATTTAAAATGAGAATAAGTGTTGCAAGGATTTCCCATCTAACTTCTATATTTCATCTCACCAATCTGCTGAGTGTAAGAACTGTGACACCCATAGGGGGTGTAGCAGAACCCCCAAACCCTCACCACACCTGACACAAGTGCAGTCACGGTTTTCATACAGTTGGTGTGTTTTATTACACTGAAGTACCTTTACAGGCCTTCTTGATCTGCTTGCACAGCATGGCATAGCACACAAAATAAATGTACACTCTTCTTCAATCTTTGTCCTACTCTTTTTTCACATGGCAAGTGATGCCCTCGGCATCCCGGCTACCTGAAGGGAGGCAGCAGATTTCTTTAAAGCTACACCTGAGTATGCTTCTGGTGTCAGGACAATTGCCAAAAGGAAGCACTTCCAGGTCAGGCGGAATGTTTCCAAAGTAGGAACAGTCCATTCCGGTAGTACCCACCCTGGTGGCACCAATGGAACCCAAAAGGACTGTCCCACGGGACTATGATTCCTGTAATCAGACAGGGTTGCTTCTGATGTCAGGAAAATATCAAAAAGAAGCACTTCCGGGTGTGACAAAAAGGGGAAAGAAGAAAGAGTCCATCCCTGTGGATCCCCCTTGGTGGCATCAATGGAACCCAGCAGGGTTGTCCCACGGGACTACAATTCCCAGCATGCCCTGCAAACAGACTTCTTTTAATCCAGAATCAAGTATGTTTCCAATTTCAGGATAATATCAGAAGGAAGCACTTTTGGGTCTGGTAGAAGGATCCCAAAGAGGAAGAGTCCATCCCTGTATATACCCCCTGGTGGCATCAATGGAACCCATCAGGGTTGTCCCACGGGACTACAATTCCCAGCATGCCCTACAAGCAGACTTCTTTGAATCCAGAGTCGAGTATGTTTCCAATGTCAGGATAATATCAGAAGGAAGCACTTCTGGGTCTGGTAGAAGGATCCCAAAGAGGAACAATCCATCCCTGTAGACCCCCCCCCCGCTGGCATCAGTTGAACCCAGCAATGTTGTCCCATGGGACTACAATTCCCAGTATACCCTGCAAGCAAACTTCTTTTAAGCTGCCCCCAGGGATGCTCCTGATGTCAGGAAAATATTCAAAGGAAGCACTTCCAGGTCAGATGAAAAGTTCCCAAAGCAGGAACAGTCCATCCCTGTAGCTCCCCCCTGGTGGAACCATTGGCAACCAGTAAGGCTTTCTCACGGGACTACGATCCCCAGCATGCCTTGCATGCAGATATAAGGAAGCAACAGTACAGTAGTGCTGACATCCAGTGTATAGGGGGAGTAATGAACTTTCATCCATCCTTCCAGGAACGCTGGTTCATTGATGCTGGCACGTTATGCCAGCCTCTTGCTTAGGGTAGGCAACGGGGGTCATCTTCATCAGAACAGCAGTCCCTCTGTGTCACCCATTATAGAACCTTTCATTAAACAAGATTAGACCAAGCAGGGCAAGTCATTTTCCATGATTGCTTACTTCATCACCTAAACGGAGACGTAAAGTGGCCTTTTAATGCCTAATTGTTTCCTTTAATCACCAACTCCCTTTTGTCTTTAAAACTTTTAGTCATTAGATTAGCTTTTTATTGGATCAGACTGCTGAGGAGCATGGGAGCTGACCAACTGAACGGTAATTTGGTGATTTGTCACTGCTATCACAGTTCAAACACAACCTGGCCAATAGGGAGTCTCGATAAGTCAGGAGCAGAACAGTCAAGTTAAGGCATAAAATGAATTGGGCAGTTTAGGAATAAACCATTAAAACATAAGAAAAATATAAAAAATATAAATTCCAAGTTAAGACAGAAAATCAAAAAAAAAGGGTTATACTTGTGTATTTTAGGTGGAAGATTCAATGCACTAATATCTACGCCATTGTGACCCTGACTAAACGAGTGGCCACATGACTAGCCGGGCTTTTATTCTGCGCTGGTAATCAATGAAGATGAAGACCCCTATAGGAAAAAAGCTTGAGCTTTCTTAGTTGTCATGATTTGGTGTGATTTTGGGTCCTCAAAGGCCACCAGTGTTTATTTCAAGTCACTAGGTTTGCTGCCATTGTTGCTAGGGGCGTGGCCTCTGAGGTCGTGACCCATTAGGATAAAAGGAAGGCGGAGAGTGTAACTCCTTATCAGACGAAGGATACCAAATCTCTGAAATAGTCAAAGTTTATCTTTGTGCTCTTTTCGGTTTTGAACCTCTCATTCTCTCGACTATGGTTATCTTCTCTCATATTGGGTTTCGGTTTAGTTTTTCTTTATGTTTTTGTTTATTGTTTTTCTTTCTTTTTTAATAAACACTTCCTGGTTTTGGCTCAAATGTTTATCTGCCAGTTCTCTGACATAACATCGATGAACTGCAAATGAACATTAGAACATTGGAAAATCGTGACGAGAAGGGGCCACTCAGCCTGAGAAGCTTGTTCATCCTATTCACAGAGATTGGCTAAAATTAGATTAGATTAACAGCAACAACAACGTTTATTTCTATAGCAGGTTTTCATACAAATGATGGAGCTCAAAGTGAAGAAAAATATAAAAATAAGATTAGGCAATACTGCGGTGGGTTGGCACCCTGCCCAGGATTGTTTCCTGCCTTGTGCCCTGTGTTGGCTGGGATTGGCTCCAGCAGACCCCCGTGACCCTGTGTTCGGATTCTGCGGGTTGGGAAATGGATGGATGGATGGATGGATTAGGCAATACTAAGAAACAAAGAGTACAGTAAGGTCCGATGGCCAGGAGAACAGAAAAAAAAAACAAAACAAAACAAAAACTCCAGAGGGCTGGCGAAAAAAGAAAAAAACAAAATCTGCAGGGGTTCCAAGGCCACGAGACCACCCGGCCCCCCACTGGAGCATTCTACCGAACATAAATGATCTCAATCAGTCCTCATGGTTTTCAGGCTTCACGTGGAAGAATTAGATGATGATGGTCATGTGGGCCTCTGTCCTTCAATCCATCAATGTAGGGACTGTCAAAGAAGAGCGTGTCACAAAAAGACACATCAAAGGTTTGGGGCAGCCACCCACATATTATGCCTTGGCTGCAAAATTGGATAATATTGTTGAGTTGTGATTGGTTCAATGTTCAAAGCAGAACTGATTTGATAGTGAGAACATGGTGGCTTTAAAGGTCAGTACAGGAAGTGACATCTTTGGGCCCGGAACCGGAAGTAATGTCACCGGAACCAGAAGTGACACCTTCGATAGCTCCAGACCCGGAAGTGACATCTTCGGGACAAGAAGTGACATCTTTAATGGCACCTGTACTGAAAGTGATGTCATCAATGGTGCCGATACCTAGCGGGATTTCCCATGGATGGTCTGCAGAAGATTGAGAGAGATAATTACTGCAGCTCGCCACCCCTTGGTCTGGTGTGGTACTTCTATTATTTAGCTGCCTCCCAATTGCATGTGTGTGACAAGCCACAAAAAGAGTGGGGGCAGCCACCTGTATATTGTTTCCTGGCTGCAAAAGAGTTAAGTTTCGTGTATAATTGAGTACAGATCTGAGTCTAGTACAGAACTGTCTTGATGAGGCAGAGATGGCAGTTTTAAAGGAGAGGACAGGAAGTGACATCGTCAGGGCCAGAACTGGAAGTGACGTTTTCAGGGCCAGAACAGGAAGTGACATCCTTAGAACCAGAACAGGAAGTGACGTTGTCAGAACCAGAACAGGAAGTGATGTTGTCAGAACCAGGCGAAATTTCCCGTAATCGGTCTGCAATGCAAAGAGAGAAAGGGTCCAAACACTCTGCCACCCCCTGGGCTGGTGTGGAATCACCCTCATTCAGGCCCTTTAACTGCCTCCCATGCGCACATGTGTGGCCGGACTGCATTGGTGCCCTGATCAGGTGGTGGTGGGGCTATCCTCAAGGTTTTCAGGCTTCATGTGGAAGAATGTGATAATGATGGTCATGTGGACATCTGGTCTTCAATCCATCAATGTAAGGACTGCATGATGCCCTGATCAGGTGATGGTGGCACAGATTGCAACCACAGAAAACCAGAAAAAGAACAGTAGAGAAAGTGGGGGTTAGTACAGATTGCAGAGCCATGATAAAAACGATAATTCAATGCATATATAGAATATCAGGGTTACACTAAAATTAAGCTATGCGAAAGCCATGTTAAAATAATGAGTATTTATCAGTTTTTGAAAGTGCTCCACCATATTAGAGTGGCGAATTTCTATCAGTCAGCTATTCCAGATTTTAGGCGCCTAACAGCAGAAGGCCGCCCGCCTCACCCCTTCTTTTAAGTTCAGCTCTTGGAATTCTAAGCAGACCCTCATTTGAAGATCTAAAGTTATGATTTGGAGTGTAAGGTGAGAGGCATTCTGAAATATAGGATGGAGTGAGATGATTTAAGGCTTTGTAAACCATCAGCAGTATTCTAAATGGCACAGGTAACCAGTGTAGGGACGCTAAGACTGGCGTGACGTGCTCGGATTTTCTTTTCCTAGTTAAGATTAGGATATGGCGGGTTGGATAATGGATGGATGGATGGATAGTTAAGATTCTGGCAGCTGCATTCTGCACTTGTGGTAACCGATCGATGTCTTTTTTTGCTGGAGTCCGGAGAGGAGTGCATTACAGCAATCTAGTCGACTAGAAACAAAAGCGTGAAGTCATTTTTTTAGTTATAAGGGATCTAGTTTTTGCTATACAGTGTTCCCTCGCTATATTGCGCTTCGCCTTTCGCGGCTTCACTCTATCGCGGATTTTATATGTAAGCATATTTAAATATATATCGCGGATTTTTTGCTGGTTCGCGGATTTCTGCGGACAATTTCTGGTACATGCTTCCTCAGTTGGTTTGCCCAGTTGATTTCATACAAGGGACGCTATTGTCAGATGGCTGAGAAGCTACCCAACGTACTTTTCTCTCTCTCTTGCGCTGACTTTCTCTGATCCTGATGTAGGGGGATTGAGCAGGGGGGCTGTTCGCACACCTAGATGATACGGACGCTCGTCTAAAAATGCTGAAAGATTATCTTCACATTGCTATCTTTTGTGCAGCTGCTTCCTGAAACGACATGCTGCACGGTGCTTCGCATACTTAAAAGCTCAAAGGGCATGTATTGATTTTTGATTGAAAAACAAACTCTGTCTCTCTCTCTCTCTCTCTCTCTTTCTCTGCTCCTGACGGAGGGGGTGTGAGCTGCCACCTTCAACAGCTTTGTACCGGCGGTGCTTCGCATACTTAAAAGCCAAACAGCCCTATTGATTTCTGATTGTTTGCTTTTTTCTCTCTATCTCTCTGACATTCTCTGCTCCTGACGCGCACTCCTTTGAAGAGGAAGATATGTTTGCATTCTTTTAATTGTGAGACACAACTGTCATCTCTGTCTTGTCATGGAGCACAGTTTAAACTTTTGAAAAAGAGACAAATGTTTGTTTGCAGTGTTTGAATAACGTTCCTGTCTCTCTACAACCTCCTGTGTTTCTGCGCAAATCTGTGACCCAAGCATGACAATATAAAAATAACCATATAAACATATGGTTTCTACTTCGCGGATTTTCTTATTTCGCGGATGGCTCTGGAACGCAACCCCCGCGATGGAGGAGGGATTACTGTATTTCTTAAATGCAGAAATTCTGTCCTAAGTGATCTGATAAATATGTGATTTAAAATTTAGGTCAGCAGAGTGGCGGCTCTGAGCCTAGGGATTTGCACTGGTAATCAGAAGGTTGCCGGTTCAAATCCCGTAAACGCCAAACGTGACTCTACTTCGTTGGGCCCTTGAGCAAGGCCTTTAACCTGCAATTGCTTCGTCCCGAGTATGACGTTAACCTGTAAGTAGGCCCTCCAACCTGCAGGGAAAAACCTGAGGGTTGGTGGCAGAACTGGCACTCCAGCCACCATTTAAAACCTCACACTGGTTCCATTCCATCTGAACTTGTGTGGTGCTGAGGTGTCACCATTGCATGGCTACACTTGGGTCCTAATCTGGGATCCTTAGTTGGTTTGTCATGTGGTGGGTGCTCCTAACCTCCTCCAATGATTACCCAAAAATTCTTTACCTCTCTATTGACTTTTGAGCCTAACGGATCAAGTTTATTTCTAATTTCCTCATTATATCCATTTTTGCCAATCACTAAGAGTTCTGCTTTCTCCTTATTTAGTCTGACAGTCCAAAGACACACAGGTTAGTAGAACTGACGATACTAAATTGACCCTAGCGGGTGTTTGGTGTGTGTGTGTGTGTGTGGCACCCTGTCCTGGCCTTGAGGCCTAGGCTAGCTGGGATAGGCTCCATCCCCTCTCCGTGACCCCCTGGACGAAGCGGGTTAGAAAATGGCTGACCGACAATTACCACAGTCTATCAATGCCCTTATCGGTGCCCAGTGTTCAGTGGGATTATGACCCACATGAAATCTTTTCTCATTATGTTTAAATGATCTAATCTGCCATAAGTGAATAGAATATCACTTCCAGTAAAGAAGAAAGAAAGAAAGAAAGAAAGAAAGAAAGAAAGAAAGAAAGAAAGAAAGAAAGAAAGAAAGAAAGAAAGAAAGAAAGAAAGAAAGAAAGAAAGAAAGTCTGCCGTTATAATTTGCATCAGCAAAATGCTCTCCCAAGCGCCTAAAGGAATAAATATCAGTGTGGAGTGGGGATGGGGGGGCTTGTGGCCTGTGGGCTTATTGTCCAGCAGTTCAGATGAGCTAAACGTGTGCATTTAAATCAGGGCTGCCAATTCAACACAAAGTGCTCAGAATGATTAGTCACAAAGTCTATCACATGACTGTACCGGGCGCCTTACCGATTAAAAGCCCTGCTCTCCTCTAAAGCCGTTTTTCTCGAATCACCTCTCATTTGCATATGACTAGAAAGGTAAGCTAATTTGCATGGCGCCAGCACATCCATACCAAGTGCGTGGCCGCCGGAGCCCAGTGTGCTGTGAAATGAGGCCCTACTTTGGCGCTAAGCACTCCAGGCTTCATTCAGCTGACCCGATGGGCACGGGCAGCGAGGGGCTCGGCATTTCTTTATTTTTTTTTTCTTCCCTTTTTCCTTCCTTAGTGCTCACATACGGCATGCTCATTATTCATCCATTCTCCTTCCAGCTTATGGAAAATACAGCTGCATTTATTTTCATTTGTTAGATGGAAATTCACCATGGCATAAATGCAGTCAAATGTCAATGCCACGGTGCCCTCTAGAAGGCACTTGTTAAAGATTAAATCAGGCTTAGAGAATCTAATTTAGAATATCACCAGGATTCGTGTTTTTTGTTGTTGTTTTTTTTTTGCTTTTTTGTCTGTTTTTATGCTCTGCTTAGGGTAACAAATTTATCTCTGTAATTATTGTAACAGTCGCTGTCAGTGTAATGAAGTCTAATCAAAATTAATGAAAAAAAAAAAAAAAAAGCTCATCAACAAGCAGTTGGGGAATTGGCTGTCCGGTACACAAGCACTAGCCGCAGGGCCCAATCTTCACTTTAATTTCTGAACATTCTGCCTCGGATTTGTGACTGATTTTTTGACGCAGTCTGCCTCGAGCTAAGCGTGGTGTTCACGTCCCAAAAAAAAAACACAGCAGTTTCGAAGTGCCTGCTCATTGTCCAGCCATCCAGTCCTGCAAGGAAGTCTGTGAGTGAACTGACCTTTATTGGAATATGCAGCTCTTTATATTACACGCACGGCCACCAGGTACTGCACTATGGACTCAGAAAGTAGTCCGACCCCTTCACTTTCGGCCCATTTTATTATGTTGTAGATTTAATTTGAAAAATTGGGCAAATTTGTCAGGTCTGCTTATAGAGACCCCAGCACTGACCCCTGCTGGACACCACGCATAACATCATCTAATTCTGATCAGGCTCCTCACACTGTCACCATCTGCTCTCCGTGTCAGAGCCAATTCGGCACCCGTCTACACGGCACACTCTGAACTCCCATTTCTTATAGTTTGACGCCTAACCTTTAGTGTGGGACCTTATGAAATGTTTTCTAAAAGGTTAAGATAAATAAATAAACAAACAAATAAATAATGATGAAAAATTTAATTTTCCATTGGGGACAAATAAACCGTAATCTGATTTAATCTAATGTAATTTAACTTCATATTCATCTCTGTGTTTCATATGCCTTTGTTACTTCATCATAGAATTCCAGCATATCAATAATAATAACAATAACAATAATAATAATAATAATAATAATAAATATAATTTTCCCTTGGAGACAAAAAAAACGTAATCTGATCTAATCTAATGTAATTTAACTTCATATTTATCTCTGGGTTTCATATGCCTTTGTTACTTCATCATAGAATTTCAGCATATCAATAATAATAACAATAATAATGAATATAATAAATATAATAATAATAATAATAATAGTAAATATAATTTTGCTTTGGAGACAAAAAAAACGTAATCTGATCTAAGCTAATGTAGTTTAACATCATATTCATCTCTGTGTTTCATATGCCTTTGTTACTTCATCATAGAATTCCAGCTTATCAATAATAATAATAATAATAATAATAATAATAATAATAATAATAATAATAATAATAGTAAATATAATTTTCCCTTGGAGACAAAAAAAACGTAATCTGATCTAATCTAATGTAATTTAACTTCATATTTATCTCTGAGTTTCATATGCCTTTGTTACTTCATCATAGAATTCCAGCATATCAATAATAATAACAATAATAATGAATATAATAAATATAACAATAATAATAATAATAATAATAATAGTAAACATAATTTTCCCTTGGAAACAAAAAAATCGTAATCTGATCTAATCTAATGTAATTTAACATCATATTCATCTCTGTGTTTCATATGCCTTTGTTACTTCATCATAGAATTTCAGCATATCAATAATAATAACAATAATAATGAATATAATAAATATAATAATAATAATAATAGTAAATATAATTTTCCCTTGGAGACAAAAAAAACGTAATCTGATCTAATCTAATGTAATTTAACATCATATTTATCTCTGAGTTTCATATGCCTTTGGTACTTCATCATAGAATTCCAGCATATCAATAATAATCACAATAATAATAAATATAATAAATATAATTTTCCCTTGGAGACAAAAAAAAACGTAATCTGATCTAATCTAATGTAATTTAACATCATATTTATCTCTCTGTTTCATGTGTTTTTGTTACTTCATAATAATATATTCATCACAATAATAATAATAATGATAATAATAATAATAATCATTTGGTAACACTTTTAAGGGATGGCTGGCAGCTTTACCTAGCCAGGATGCCCATTGGGTAGAAGGACCACGGGAGAGAGTGCACACAGAGCATTATTTCCCCTGGCAGAAACCCCACCCCCCACCCCCCAACTGGGTGTCTCAGATTCCCACAGGGCAGCATGGGACATGGAGTTCTTTGACTCAGCCCTGTCAGGTTCCCTGGGGTCCACTAGGGGGTGCTTTAGGGACTGGGGGCCTTATTTCATGGGGTTTTCATCTCACCCAGAATTGTTTTCGGACCACATGTGTGGAAGACCAAATATACTCCCGTGTAGAAGATAAAAGGAGCTGTTCTTCCCCAGGTGGACAAAGTTTATGAAATGGAGTGGAGGAGGCAGTGACCAGTGAGAGGAAGGAGACAAAGAGTTGTATTCTACTGTGCTTCATTGTACTTGTGGCTGTGGGTAATTCTTGAAGAAAGAGTTTTCGCACAGTACAAGACTTGTGTCCAGAACCTGCTTGTGTTGGGTGCTTGGGGAGTTGGAGCCCCACCTGGTGTGCACCACACATAACATGAGCCAATTCTGATGAGGTTCCTCACACTGTCACTTTCTGCTTACTGTATCTGAGCCAATTCTGTACCCGTCTACACAACACACCCTGAATTCCCACTTCTTATAGTTTGATGCCTAACCTTTAATGTGGGACCTTATGAAATGTTTTCTGAAAGGTTAAGATAAATAAATAAATTCATACATTAATTAATCAATTAATTAATTAATTATTACTACTAATAATAATAATAATGAAAAATGTAATTTTCCCTTGGGGACAAATAAACTGTAATCTGATCTAATCTAATGTAGTTTAATGTCATGTTCATCTTTGTGTTTTCTATGCTTTTGTTACTTCATCATAGAATTCCAGCATATCAATAATAATAATAGTAAAATTAATAATATTAATGGTAATCTTTGGTAACACTTGTAAGGGATGGCCAGCAGCTTTACCTAGTCAGGAAGCCCATCAGATGGAAGGACCAGTGTGCACAGGGCATTATCTCCCCTGGCAGTCCCCTCCTGTGTGTCTCAGATTCATGGGACATGGAGTTCTTTGACTCAGCCCTTTCAGGTTCCCTGGGGGCCACTAGGGGGTGCTCTAGGGACTGAGGGCTTTATTTCATGGGATTTTCATCTCACCCGGAAGTGCTTTCAGACCTCTTGTGCAGAAGACTGGATTGTACTCCTGGGTGGAAGGTAAAAGGAGCTGCCCTCGCCAGGTGGACGAAGCTTGTGAGGAAAAGTGACCAGTAAGATGAAGAAGACAAAGAGCTGTGCTATACAGTGCTTCATTGTACTTGTGGCTGTGGGAAATGCTTGAAGGAAGAGTTTTCCAACAACACAAGACTTGTGTCCAGAACCTGCTCGTGTTGAGCGTTTGTTGAGTTGGGGCGCCTCTTGGTGTGCACACACTTTACATTACGTGACCTTAAATATGCTGCAATTACTATTTAATGGGGCGTATAATTACTATTTGTTGTTACCCCTTTCTTACTGTGTAATGCTATAGTTCTCAGTTGTAATTGTTCTTCCACAATTTATATAATTACAGTGTAACAATTTATCACTGATCCAAACCCAAGTGTAGCTACGCTCTTACATTGCACCTGTTTGTTAAAAACATAATGTAAAACATCTGGGTATATAACTACGATTACATAGCAGATGTTTCAGGGTCATTGTGGACCACCTGCAGACTCCCTAAGGAAGCTCTAATACTCGGCTCCCCATGTGGAACACCTGATTCTAATTGGATGGATTTGACGTGGTGATTAATGGAGGGGTGAACTTACTTTTTCCTAAGTGATAAATCTGAATTATTGTTAATTTAAATCATGAAAATGAATACACCATGTTCATCTGGAGGGTGATTTGTTCAGTCTTTATCTGTAGGCACTGTTTGCATGCAATATGATCAAAAATGATGAAAAAGTCAACCATTCCCATGAGGAGAAATTACTTTTTCACACGACCGTAAGATCGGTTCTCTCGAATTTATTCTCATGTAATTTCAAATAAAAAACAAGCCATGGTCGTCTTGATCCCGCTGCATATTCATTCCATGGAAGAAGAAGAGGCTCACCCACACAGCTGTTTTCTCGCCGGTGGTCTCTGACAGCCTCCTTTCACCGTGCTGACGCCCACGACTCTCTGCTCGCGGCTCAGTTCTCGGTGAAAGTCGAGAGGTTGTGTTTGAACTGTAATGGTTGTCTTCCAAAACATGTGAGCTTTCATTTTTTCTCCACTCAGCTTTATACTGGGAGCAGAACAGCCCCTCAGGCACAGTAACACACCGTGCAGTTTGAAAAGTCTGGATTCACGTCACGGGGAAGGAAAAAGATTGCCATACTTTTAGAAAAAAATAAAATTACTACAGGCTATGGTTCTTCTCAAAAAATGAAGTGGCTTGTAAATTCCTAAAATGAATCACTGTGGAATAATATCCAGTTTTGTTAGGATTTCTATTCTGGTTTCATTCACTGCTCATGGCTAAGCTCCCATTCTTAGGGTGGCCAGATCCTCCCTGAAAGTTGTGGGACGGCCCCTCCAGGCAACTGGGGGTGTATTGGGCAGAGTGGACTGGGGGTATTGCGGTTTTGCAATGAGGTTTACAAACGCGTTTACGGCACTCGTACACACAACAGCTGTAAAGAAGAAAACCAAACAAATGCAGCCTTCAAAGCCACTCACACAGCCACAACATTTCTTTACTTAGCACACTTTGATAGAAAGGATGCAGCTCAATGTGCTTTACAAGATAGCAGAGACATAATTACAACAAAATAAAACAAACTAGAACTGGAATTAAAACACTACATACCAAAAATGTTAGCTAAGAAAAAATTAGTATATAGTTACCTAGTAACAATGTGGAGAAGCCATAATGGATGAGCAGGCATCTTGTCTGGGATGACAAACAATAACACCTTACTCAGCTAGGAGGCCATAATGGATGAGCTCCATAAGTGGAGGTGCAAAAAGGACCAGGACGGCTCTATGCTCATAACTCAGTTGGGGTAAACCACACTTAACCCACAGGAAAAACTGTGGGACAATTCAGTCCTCAAGTCCTTAAGGAATGTGCTGACCAACATTGTGGGGCCCTCTGTCACCTGTTCAGTCTGTCCATAAGGATCCAGAAAGTGTCAATACTGTGGTAAACATCCTGCATTGTTCCTGTTGCAAAGAAGGCCTCTTCACCTAATGATGGCACCGATGTCTCACAACATTAAGACCTTGGAGAGGCTGGACATCAAGTATAAGAGTCTCCTCGTGAAAGACCACCTGAACCCATTGCAGTTTGTCTATTGAACAAAGCTTAGAATGGAGGGTGCAACCTATCTGTCCTGCCGACTATACTAAAATTAGTATCTATCTATCTATCTATCTATCTATCTATCTATCTATCTATCTATCTATCTATCTATCTATCTATTATATACTACCTTTCAAATCTATCTATCTATCTATCTATCTATCTATCTATCTATCTATCTATCTATCTATCTATCTATCTATCTATCTATCTATCTATCTATCTATCTATCTATCTATCTATTATATACTACCTTTCAAATCTATCTATCTATTGATATTTTTACAATCTGTGCTATCCTGCCTACTATACTAAAATTAGTATCTATCTATCTATCTATCTATCTATCTATCTATCTATCTATCTATCTATCTATCTATCTATCTATTGATATTTTACAATCTGTGCTATCCTGCCTACTATACTAAAATTAGTATCTATCTATCTATCTATCTATCTATCTATCTATCTATCTATCTATCTATCTATCTATCTATCTATCTATTATATACTACCTTTCAAATCTATCTATCTATCTATCTATCTATCTATCTATCTATCTATCTATCTATCTATCTCTCTCTCTCTCTTACTGTCTGTGTGTTGCTCGATTAGTGCTGCCTGGGGTGGGCGTGTTCGAGTCGTGGGAAGCCGACGGGCGTCGAGCTCTCTGTGTAAGTCTTTTACTTTTTCTCCTTTTTTCTTTCTCTTAGTTGTTTTTCTTAGGGTTTTGTCTTAGAATTGTTTTTTTTGTTAGCTTTTACTGTTTAAGACGCGGCTTTGGCGGTTATCGCCATGGCCGTGTCCAAAGGCAGGGCTCCTGGTTTGTTACCAAAGGCATTTGAAAATCTTTCACGCCGTCATGGCGCAAGGTCCTGGTGGACCCCCAGGTTTCTGCCGAAGCATGTGTGGTGGGAGTAGGAAAAGTTGTCGGTTATAAAAATGTCCTATCCGCCTCCAGAATGAACAAGGCTGTGGTTGTTTTTTTAAACGATGAGTCTCTTGTAAATACACTCGTTGAAGAAGGGGTTGTTATCAATGGCGCATTAGTTCCTGTCCTGCCGTTATCAGCGCCTGCGAAGAAAGTTATTGTTTCTAATGTTCCACCTTTTTTAAAAAATGATATTTTACTAAGGGAATTGAAACGTTATGGGCAGATAATGTCTGATATAGTATTGATCCCACTTGGCTGCAAGATGCAGGAATTAAAACATGTGGTCTCCTTTCGGAGACAAGTTTATATGATTTTAAATAACATGAATGAGGAAATAAACATGGCGCTCAGGTTTAAGGTAGAGGGCGATGATTATGTAGTATTTGTCACTTCAGATACAATGAAATGCTTTAACTGTGGCAGAGCTGGACACAAGGCGGCACAGTGCAAACATGAGCCTGGGGTGCTGCCGGGCAGCTCCGCTCCGATTAAGGAGAACAATGACGGGGTTAACTATGAAAACTGCGAGTCTGAGTATGAAAGTGAGGTGGACAATATGGAGGATGATGTGTCTGAGTGTAATGATCGTTTGGAGGGTGCGGGTGTTGTGTGTGATCGGCCTGCAAGCTTTCTGTCTGTAGACGCTCCAGAGAAGAGCGCGCTTCTTGCTGCCGATGAAAAGCCGGCTGAAGCCGACAGTGCAGTGTGTAAAGTAAGCACGGAGCCTGAGACCAGCAGCAGTGAGGGGACGACATTGAACGCTCTTTCCGAAGGAGTTGCGCCAGTCGCCACTGCTGTGAACGAGTCTCAGGTAACCGATGAAACTGCACAAGTTCAGGCCGCTGAGAACGCACTGCTGACGAAGCAGAGCTCGGCGCAAGTCGTGGAAAGGCAGCTGAGTGAGAGGCCGATGGACGAGGTGTGTGCCGTGGAGAGTGGGAGTGCAAGTGTGAGCGAGAGGGATGAGAGTTTCAAAGTGCCCCGTCATAAGCGAAAGAATAAATCGGAGAATACGAAGTCTGCAAAGAAAAGCCTTGTGTCCAGCGAGCCATCCAGTGAACGCAGCCACTTGTTTAATAGTTACAGTGACTGTGATGTGGGCGACAGGGAGGATGAGGGCAGTGACACTGACGCCTCCGTGAGAAGCGAGTCCTCATCAAGGTATACACTCGGAGGCGGATACAGCACCGCAAGTATTCGGTATTTCTTGGAATTTATTGAGGGCAAGAGAGGAGTTAAAGTGGAGGAGCACTTCCCAGATGTTCAGCTCTTCCTGGTGTCAGCACAGAGGGTGATGCGCAATGCCGTACAGCTTGGTATGGACCAGAAAGAGTCCGTGAGATTAAAGAATCTGATCAGTAGGGTTAGGAAATCACTGCTTTAATCATGATGGAGGTAGCTCTACGTTGCTTTTATTCGTTTGTGTTGTGTAATTTATTGGTCACTCCCTTGTGCTTTGTATTAATGGACTCTTTACATATTGGGAGTCTAAATGTAAATGGGTGTAGGGGAGACGCAAAAAGGGCTGCTGTTTTTGATTATTTAGGGCAAAAAGGCCTTCACATAGCACTACTTCAGGAAACACACACCGATATTAGGAATCAGTCGGACTGGCTACGTGAATGGGGGGGTCAGGCTGTGCTTAGTCACGGATCCCATATCAGTGCTGGGGTTGCTGTGCTGATTTCCAAAACTGTAAATTTACAGATTACTAATATTAGTGAGGTGGTGGCTGGGCGCCTGCTGGTGGTACAGATTAAAGATGGCGATCAGGATCTCGTGTTCATTAATTCTTATGCACCAACAAATGGTCGAGAGAGGATCTGTTTCTTTGATTCATTGAGAAAGGTGGTGGAATCGTTTATTAATGGGGAAATTCTTCTACTAGGAGGGGATTTTAATTGTACAGAAAATGCTCAACTGGATCGAAATGGTGCTGAGCCTCATCCAGCTTCTGTCAGAGTATTACATACTTTATTACAGCAGTCAGATCTGGTGGATGTATGGCGGAATAATTTTCCTACAGATAGACAATACACCTGGGTGAAAGGGGGGGGTGGCCGCATTTCAATGGCACGATTAGACAGGTTTTACTGTTCAAGGCATCTTCTGAATACAATCACCACTACTTATATCTGTCCTTTCGGTCTTTCTGATCACTCGCTAATAGCATTAAAGCTCACCTTTTCTAAAAAACTTTTATTCAAGTCTTTCTGGCAATTCAATGTTTCCCTGTTGGATGATTCGAACTTCCTTCAGTGCTTTGAATTTTTCTGGCAGCAATGGACCCTCACTAAATCCAAATTCACTTCCCTCAAACAATGGTGGGATGTCTCAAAAGTACAGATCAAAGCTTTTTGCCAACAATACACCAAGCAAGTGACGAAGAGGAGTGTGGACCATATGAAAAGCCTGGAGGAGGACATCACTGAACTACAGGCTACTCTTCAAAAAACTTTTGATAAGGATACCTTTGAAATTTTAACAGCAAAAAAACATTCACTGTCTCAGCTTCTGGAGTTGCAGGCTCAGGGAGCTTTAGTGAGGTCTCGCTTCCAGAATCTGAATCACCTGGATGCACCCACAAGGTTTTTTTTTAGTCTTGAAAAGAAGGAAGCACAGAGCAAGACAATCCATATGCTCCGTGACACCAACGGTCAAGAACTGTGTACTACAGGGGAGATAAGAAACTTTGCTGTATCATTTTACAAGAATTTATTCAAGGAGGAAAGCATCGATGAGGCTGCAATGTCTGAGTTTTTGGATGGTGTGCCAACAATTTCGGAAAAGTTAAAATTAATTCTGGACACCGAGATTACTCTGCAGGAACTCTCCGACTCGCTGTCTAATTTAAATGTTGGAAAGACTCCGGGGATTGACGGGATTCCAACAGAATTTTATAAGCAGTTTTGGCATCTGTTGGGACCAGACATGATTACAGTGTTTCTGGAGAGTATTAAGGTTGGTGAATTACCACTGAGCTGCAGAAGAGCTGTCATAGTTCTGCTACCAAAAACAGGGGACTTGTGTCAAATCAAAAACTGGCGTCCTGTGAGCCTATTGTGTACAGACTACAAAATCTTTTCAAGGGCCTTGGCCAACCGCCTGAGGAATGTAATGGACTCCATAATTCACCCGTGTCAATCATACTGTGTGCCAGACCGGTCAATACATGACAATATTTTTGTATTGCGGGATGTTATCTCAGCATGTAATCTGTGTGGGGTTGATTTGGGGATTCTGTCTCTAGACCAGGAAAAGGCTTTCGATAGAGTAGATCACCGATATTTGTTTAATACATTGAAAAGTTTTGGTTTTGGGGACAGTTTTATAAATATGATAAGGCTATTATATACTAATATTTTTGGAGTTTTAAAAGTCAACGGTTCGTTGAGTGCCCCATTCTCAGTAAACAGAGGTATTCGACAGGGCTGTGCTTTATCTGGAATGCTATATGCTTTATCAATTGAACCATTTTTACGTCAGATAAGTCTCAGACTGCAGGATGTGGGTTTTCCTATGTGCCCAACTGTTAATTTTAAATATTTGGCCTATGCTGATGATGTTGTCATCTTTGTCACATCAAACGATGACATTAAAATGTTAATTTCATGTCAACAAGTATTTGAGAAAATATCGTCAGCAAGAATCAACTGGGCCAAAAGTACCGCTTTTTTGATTGGCTCCTGGACAGCATGTTCACCACCAGATCTGCCCTTAGAAATGAGGTGGGACAGAAGGTGTTTTCGATATCTCGGGGTGGTGATGGGTGCTGAGGGGGTGGACAACAGTAATTGGGAAGGATTTTTAGATAAAGTAACTATGAGACTGAACAAATGGAAGTGGATTGTGTCTAAGCTGTCTTACAGGGGACGTGTGATTATAGTTAACAATTTGATAGCCTCAATGCTCTGGCACAAACTTGTGAGTGGGGACCCTCCTCCTGGGCTTTTACACAGAATCCAGAAACTTCTGGTTGATTTTTTTTGGGTGGGCCTACACTGGATTAAACAAAGTGTACTGTTTTTACCTTTGGAAGAGGGTGGTCAGGGGCTCATTGATGTTGTCTCTAAAGTTGCACAATTTCGACTTCAGGTTCTGCAGAAGGTTTTTTTTTGTTTCTCACCCTCTGAGTTGGAGAGAGATGGCGATGGGTTTCTTCCGCCGAGTGGGAGGCTTCGGTTTTGATAAACAACTTCTGGTGATGAACATTCACAAAATGGACCTGTCCAGCCTACCCCATTTTTACAAGGGAGTCTTATTAACGTGGCACTTTGTCTTTAAAAGAAACTTTGCTACATCTGGTTGGTTGGCTGATGAGCCTTTAGTTTTCAACTCTGTTTTTTCATGTCCTCTGTTGTTAAGTGATAGTTTTGTTAAAACACTCATCACACATCAAATACTTACACTGTCCCAAATTTATGATGACAGCAAGAAGTCCTTTATTGACCCAGCAGTGCTATCTTCAATACTGGGGGTCAAGTCAGTCAGAATGCTTCAGAGTTTTTTATCATTCATGGCCAAAGATTATCATCGGCTGAACAACTCGATCAGAGCAGTGAACACGGAGATGGAGGTCTGCCCTGCTGTTGATCTGTCCTCACTCACCGATAATACGATCGTGTCATTCCATAAAGGAGAAGTCGTGAGTTTTAAGTCTCTGTCGAAGGGGGACCTTTATAAATATTGTGTAAAAACTGTACACTTTGCAGCACTAAAAACAGCATGTGACACACCATGGAGAGAATATCTGGGGGTGGAAGGTGGGAGTGCACCTGCTTGGAGGGAGATATATAAGCCCCCGAATAAGAAAAGAACAGCAGACTTACAATGGAGAGTCCTGCATGGGATTGTTGCTACCAATTCCTTTTTAAAAATAATTGAGCAGAAAGAGGATGATACTTGTGTATTTTGTGGACAAAAAGAAACTATATTCCACTTATTCTTGCAATGTATGAGACTTAGTTTTTTTTTCATTTTTTTTAGTGAAATATGTAGAAGGTTAATGGGGAAATTTAACAATATCATGTTCATTTATGGAACAAAATATAATAAGGAAAATCGTCAAAAAGTTCAGCTATTAAACTATTTATTGGGTGAAGCAAAATTAGCAATTTTAAAGAGTAGAAATAATAAACAATCTGGGACAGGGGCTACTGATGCTGTGATGATTTTCAAGATAAATGTACGCTCCAGAATAATAATGGAATATACGTATTATAAATTGATGAATACATTAGATTTGTTTAAAAATGTGTGGGGGATTAAAGGGTTGCTTTGCTCAATTGCTGATGGAGAACTAAAAATGAATGTATAAGACATTATTGAAGTTCTCCTTTTTGTGTTTTCTTATAATGATGTAAAATAGATGAGCTAATCGAACGGTGTAACATCATAATATTTCTGTTGAAGTTTTGATTTGGGACTTTTACGTGCTTATTTGATACGGGCTCAGGGGGTTTAAATTGTAAATTAGAAGAATGGAAAAGTTTTTTTTTGGGTCATTTCAAATTAATATAAGAAATAGTATATCAAATATGGACTGCAAGGGAATTGATTCTCATTTGATGCAGCAGCCTGTAAAATTTGGTTATATGTTACCTGTTATATATTTGATTTATTGCTATTTGATCAATAAAGGTCTTTTTAAAAATAAAAAAATATCTATCTATCTATCTATCTATCTATCTATCTATCTATCTATCTATCTATCTATCTATCTATCTATCTATTATATACTACCTTTCAAATCTATCTATCTATCTATCTATCTATCTATCTATCTATCTATCTATCTATCTATCTATCTATCTATCTATCTATCTATCTATCTATCTATCTATCTATCTATCTATCTATCTATCTATCTATTATATACTACCTTTCAAATCTATCTATCTATCTATCTATCTATCTATCTATCTATCTATCTATCTATCTATCTATCTATTATATACTACCTTTCAAATCTATCTATCTATTGATATTTTTACAATCTGTGCTATCCTGCCTACTATACTAAAATTAGTATCTATCTATCTATCTATCTATCTATCTATCTATCTATCTATCTATCTATCTATTATATACTACCTTTCAAATCTATCTATCTATCTATCTATCTATCTATCTATCTATCTA
This sequence comes from Erpetoichthys calabaricus, assembly GCF_900747795.2. NCBI lineage: Eukaryota > Metazoa > Chordata > Cladistia > Polypteriformes > Polypteridae > Erpetoichthys > Erpetoichthys calabaricus. Next base: position 187,100,846 of record NC_041401.2, read on the forward strand.
TCTATCTATCTATCTATCTATCTATCTATCTATCTATCTATCTATCTATCTATCTATTATATACTACCTTTCAAATCTATCTATCTATTGATATTTTTACAATCTGTGCTATCCTGCCTACTATACTAAAATTAGTATCTATCTATCTATCTATCTATCTATCTATCTATCTATCTATCTATCTATCTATCTATCTATCTATCTATCTATCTATCTATCTATCTATTGATATTTTACAATCTGTGCTATCCTGCCTACTATACTAAAATTAGTATCTATCTATCTATCTATCTATCTATCTATCTATCTATCTATCTATCTATCTATCTATCTATCTATCTATCTATCTATCTATCTATTATATACTACCTTTCAAATCTATCTATCTATTGATATTTTTACAATCTGTGCTATCCTGCCTACTATACTAAAATTAGTATCTATCTATCTATCTATCTATCTATCTATCTATCTATCTATCTATCTATCTATCTATCTATCTATCTATTATATACTACCTTTCAAATCTATCTATCTATCTATCTATCTATCTATCTATCTATCTATCTATCTATCTATCTATTATATACTACCTTTCAAATCTATCTATCTATTGATATTTTTACAATCTGTGCTATCCTGCCTACTATACTAAAATTAGTATCTATCTATCTATCTATCTATCTATCCTATCTATCCTATCTATCCTATCTATCCTATCTATCTATCTATCTATTATATACTACCTTTCAAATCTATCTATCTATCTATCTATCTATCTATCTATCTATCTATCTATCTATCTATCTATCACGATAGCAACACTTACCCAGCCTCAGTAAGGTGTTGACTTATCTGTCCAATGTGACCTGCTAAAATAACGTCACTTTGGAATGGTCACAAGTGGCTTTAAGTGGGACGTATTTCTCTTCATACTGCATACTTCATCATAAGACCTGTAAATCCTTCATATTCATAACTACTTTTTCCCAGCGTATCACAGGCTCTTAGTATGTGCCACACTGCACAGAGATGAGTAACCACTTTACTGAAGCTTCATAACCATAATAAGCAGCAGAAGAAGCCTTTGTTAAGGTTTAGTTACAAACTGTAAGAGTAAAGGAGGGACAGATGCATTTTATTTGCCTGCGTTAACAAAAAGATTTCACTGGTACAACATTTCTTAAGTGAAAGACTGCAGTTGTAGTAATTTGCTTAACCAGCGATTTGAAGTGTAGCGCCGAACCTGAAATGACACCGAGATTCTCCCGTTCTTGACCTCATTTGTAAAGTCAGATGATTTTGTTTATTTCTGTCATGGTTCAGTCATCATTTCTCTCCTAGCTGAGGTTCAAACATCGCATTTCTTGTCTGTTTCCTGCATTTTTGTGCCTTTTATTTAAACTCATTTTTCTTTCGTTTATTCTTCATGTTTATTTGTAACTAGAAAATGCCTTGGTTGTGCTCTGTGTGTTTTGTGGGTGGTCCCCCATGAAGCGGGGCCACCTGCCACTCACCTCCAGGGACTGCCCTCTGCCCTATAACTCTGGTGGGTCTCCCATAATTCCTGGTGGTTCGTTTTGGGCGAGATGGGGAGCGGAGAGTTTATTTGTGTTCCTGTTGTGCTTATTGTGATTTCCTGGAGTTTTTGAACCTTTGATCTGTTTTTGACTTCACCTTAGGATTCTGTTTGCTGTGATCTGTTTTGCCTTCTCAGGCAGTTCCTTTGGTGCTTGTGGAGCTTTTTGAACTTTTTCTTTAAATAAACCTTTCATTTTATAAAGATTCTTTTGGGCCCTGTCCTGGCTCGTCAGAAAAATCAGATAACTAGTTTCTCGAGTAAACTGGGAGATAACAGCAAAGGGCAAAAAAAAATGAAAATAAAATAAGAATAAACAAAAGCAACCAAAACCCAGATAAGGGGCAAAATACACAGTAAAATAACAGGCAATAAGTCAAAAACCATGTCAGGTTAGGTTGGGGAGCATGTACTGGTACAGCGTGTTACTGCACTCAACACACGACAAAACAGCTCAGGTCCCCCCCCAGGCAGACTCGTGGTCTAGTCCCACCCTCTGGAAATGACCCTCTATCTGCCACAGCCAGGTGTTACATGGGCATTCCCTGGTCTGATCCTACGAGCTGGATCACCCTCGGGTAATTGTGCCACATGGCCGTAGTGCCGAAACTGACAGTCCCTCACAATGTACTGTAGGTCATGTGCCTCATTCGGGACTCCATGAGCAACACAAAAATCAAACCAACGGTACCCAAGGATTTTCCGGAGAGACACAGTACCAAAGGAGTCCAGTCTTCATCTCAGGTCACTGCATAGCATCCATGTCTCGCAACCATATAGCAAGTCAGGAAGCACCAGGACATTAAAGACTTGGACCTTCGTCCTTTTGCAGAGATATCAGGACCACCAAACACCCCTTTCCAGTGACCTCATGATCCCCCCATGCTCTCCCAACCTGTCTACTGACTTCATAGGAAGAGTCACCAGAGACATGAATGTCACTGCCAAGGTAAGTAAACCACTTAATGAGGTCAATACTCTCTCTGCAGACAGACACACTGCTGATGGACGTGCCCAAGAGGTCATTGGAGGCCTGGCTGTTAGTTTTTGCCCAGGACCCTCACAAGCCCAGACACTCAGACCCCTCACTCAGTCTCTTGAGAGCCCCGATTGACTAAACTAAGATCACAGCATCATCAGCAAAGTCAACATCAGTGAATCTCTCTAAACCAACTGATGCCCCCCAGCCTGCTGGCCCCCCCCCCCGGCCCTGCCCAACACCCTGTCTATGCAAGCATTGAAAATCAGGCAAGCCTTGAGAAGTAATCACATGAAAGTCATAAAATGTATATTTTTTTTTTTTTTTTACCCACACATCACATAAGGCTCATCGTCTGATTAATTCAAGGTCACGACCCCAGAGACCACACCCCTAGAAACGTGGGATGTGATCCTGACAACGGTACACAAAATGGCTTCCCTAACTGGAAAAGGCTACAAAATGTCAGTCTTCAGCCTAAATGATGACAGGCCCATTTTGTTCCATTTTGAGGTTTGGATGGTAATCTCCACCTAGACAGCAATTTATGGAATTTTTTGGGACTTCTGCACTGTTGGGACTCCCAAGTCATGACAATTTATTATTTCTTTGGTAATTTTTTTTTTTTTTTTGCTGCCAATAATTCAAATTTGTGTTTTTCCCTTGTTAAGTTTTAAGGAAATTAAAGTCTACAGGATGATAATGAGACCAGCTGTGTTATATGGGCTGGAGACGGTGGCACTGACCAGAAAGCAGGAGACAAAGCTGGAGGTGGCAGAGTTAAAGATGCTAAGATTTGCATTGGGTGTGACGAGGATGGACAGGAATAGGAATGAGGACTTTAGAGGGTCAGCTCAGGTTGGACGATTGGGAGACAAAGTCAGAGAGGCGAGATTGTGTTGATTTGGACATGTGCAGAGGAGAGATGCTGAGTATATTGGGTGCTAAAGATAGAGCTGCCAGGTAAGAGGAAAAGAGGAAGGCCTAAGCGAAGGTTTATGGATGTGGTGAGAGAGGACATGCAGGTGATGGGTGTAACAGAACAAGATGATTTGGACAGGAAGATATGGAAGAAGATGATCCACAGTGGTTGGCACCCTGCCCAGGATTGGTTCCTGCCTTGTGCCCTGTGTTGGCTGGGATTGGCTCTAGCAGACCCCCGTGACTGTGTTCGGATTCAGCGGGTTGGAAAATGGATGGATGGATGGATGATCCACTGTGATGACCCCTAACAGGAGCAGCAAAATGCAAAAGAAGAAGAGGAAGAAGAAGAAGAGGAAAAGAGAAAGGCCTAAGAGGAGGGTTATGGATGTGGTGGAAGAGAACATGCAGGTGATGGGTGTAACAAAACAAGATGTAAAGGACATGAAGATATGGAAGAAGGTGATCCACTGTGGTGACCCCTAACGTGAGCATCCAAAAGAAGAAGAAGAAGAGGAAGAAGAAGAAGAGGAGGAAGAAGAAGAAGAAGAAGAAGATGAAGAAGACAAAGAAGAGGAAAAGAGGAAGGCCTAAGAGGAGGGTTATGGATGTGGTGGGAGAGGACATGCAGGTGATGGGTGTAACAGAGCAAGATGTAAAAGACATGAAGATATGGAAGAAGGTGATCCACTGTGAGTGACCCCTAATGTGAGCAGCCAAAAGAAGAAGAAGAAGAGGAAGAAGATGAAGAAGACAAAGAAGAGGAAAAGAGGAAGGCCTAAGAGGAGGGTTATGGATGTGGTGAGAGAGGACATGCAGGTGATGGGTGTAACAGGGCAAGATGTAAAGGACATGAAGATATGGATGAAGGTGATCCACTGTGGTGACCCCTAACGTGAGAAGGCCAAAAGAAGAAGAGGAAGAAGAAGAAGAAGAAGAAGAAGAAGAAGAAGAAGAAGAAAAGAGGAAGGCCTAAGAGGAGGGTTAAGGATGTGGTGGGAGAGTACATGCAGGTAATGGGTATGACAGAGAAAAATGACAATGACAGAAAGAAATGGAAAAAGATGATCTGCTGTGGAAACTCTTAATGGGAGCAGCTGAGAGAAGAAGAAGAGGAAGAAGAAGAAGAACAAGAGGAAGAAGAAGAGGAAGAAAAAGAGGAAAAGAGGAAGGCCTAAGAGGAGGGTTATGGATGTGGTGAGAGAGGACATGCAGGTGATGGGTGTGACAGAGCAAGATGTAGGGGACAAGAAAATAAGGAAAAAGAAGATCCGCTGTGGCAACCCCTAACAGGAGCAGCCGAAAGAAGAAGAAGGTTACTCATCCGTTCAGTGATGCTGGTAAGACACTGAATCAGAGGACTTGGCATCATCTGGTGCTCTCAGTTTGTTGTCTGCATAACTCTGATGATTCACTTTACGGTTTTAAAATGATCAGGACTAACGGGAATGTATAGACGGAGAATAATAAGCGACCCAAAGCAGATCCCCATGGCGCCCCATACACAACGTCTTGGCCCTCGGATGTGCAGTCGCCACAGCTGACAAAGAATTCTCTTCCTGGAATAGATGAGTGAAACCAACTCATGGCACTGCCACTGTTTAAGGCTGTCAATAAGAATGTGGTGGTCCATGGTGTCAAATGCTGACCTCAAGTCTAACAGAAGAAGAATGGACAGATGGTTTGAGTCGGCATTAAGATGTAGGTCATGGGCTAACTGTCTAGCTAACCTGTGCAATTTTTGTACTAGGATTTAGTCTGAAACCTGACTGAAACTTATCCAGAATCCAAGTTTTTTTATTCAGGTAGTCATTTAATTGTTCAAAAAGTAGTTTTTTTTGTATAATTTTACATTAAAAGGGCAGGTGCTAAATTAATCAGGTGCTTTTTTGTTACTTCATATGAGCTGGTTGTGGGTTCGCTGTTGTGTCACAATGCCATCCACAGCCACTTTGACAGTCATGCAATAACTCAATTGAATTAGAAAGCCCGACACGGCCGCTCGGGTCGTAATTTATTTATGATATGTGAACAGCCGTACGTTTACATAAATTGTGTGTCGGCGTCAAGTCCTGGCGTACCTGGCACACTTACTCTTTCTGGCATCTTTATGTTTACGCCGAGTCATATATCTGCGTCCTCCACAGGAAGTAGAACATCTGCCTCCACGTGTTTTGCAAATCGCTGGTTGTTCTCTGAACCAAATACATCTTTTTGTTCGGAAATTTCAATTCTCTGCGCTACATGGGGGCACTTAATTTACTTTATACAAAGGGGGCCATTGGTGCATAGAGTTACCACGAAGTACAAATTCATTAAGGGACTTCAAAATAAGCCCCTGTGGCACCCCATACATAATTTCACAGATCTCTGACATATCATCGCCACAACTGATGAAGAATCAGAGAAGAGTGAAACCAACTCAAGGCACTGGTGGAAACTTCAACCCGCTGTCTATGGCGGTCAAATAAGAACGCTGCCATCACCCCCTCAGTTTCTGCACACTTCATTCTGTTGTAGATGTTGTTCTAAATCGATAAATCTGCAATTTTTGAACACATTCCTGAACACTGATGTGCTCTACAGGAAGGGGAAGAGCAGGTTCACATTCTTCAGAGGACTTGGATCATTCAGCATACGCAGCAAAATGGTGGCTTTGTTCTATCAGACACTTGTTACTAGGGTCCTCTTTTATGCTGCTGTTAGTTGTGGAGGCAGTAAGAGAGATAAGAACACGAAGAGGCTGAACAAGCTGGCGAAGAAGATGGCTTGATGCTGGACAGGACTGTGGGCTCACTAGGAATTAGTGGTGGAAAAGTATGAAAAGAGGGAGGTGCAGGCCATCCTAACAATGGCAGTCACCCTCTCCACAACACAGTGGGGGGTCAGAGGAGCAAACGTGCCAGTTGACTACTGTCACTGCGCTGGGGGACACGACACATCTGAAGATCATCTGTTCTGAGATTTTATAACACTGTGGTCAATAGAAATGATTCATGACCTGGTCACCATTCTACCTTCCGACACTGTAACAACTGGCCCATTTGTACTTTTTACTATCTATCTATTTATTTATTTATTTATTTATTTATTTATTTATGTGTGTTTTCCTTGCTTTTACAATAATTTGTAATAATTTTTACTGAAATTTTTGAGCTACTGGACATCTGAATTTTTCTGAGGGGATGAATAAAGTACTCTGTCTATCTATTATATAGTGCCTTTCACATCTATCTATCTATCTATCTATCTATCTATCTATCTATCTATCTATCTATCTATCTATTATATAGTGCCTTTCATATCTATCTATCTATCTATCTATCTATCTATCTATCTATCTATCTATCTATCTATCTATCTATCTATCTATTATATAGTGCCTTTAATATCTATCTATCTATCTATCTATCTATCTATCTATCTATCTATCTATCTATCTATCTATCTATCTATCTATCTATCACATTGCCTTTCATATCTATCTATCTATCTATCTATCTATCTATCTATCTATCTATCTATCTATTATATAGTGCCTTTCATATCTATCTATCTATCTATCTATCTATCTATCTATCTATCTATCTATCTATCTATCTATCTATCACAGTGCCTTTCATTATCTATCTATCTATCTATCTATCTATCTATCTATCTATCTATCTATCTAGTGCCTATCATGTCTATCTGTCTATCTATCACAGTGCCTTTCATATCTATCTATCTATCTATCTATCTATCTATCTATCTATCTATCTATCTATCTATCTATCTATCTATCTATCTATCTATCTATCTATCTATCTATCTATCTATCTATCTATCTATTATATAGTGCCTTTCATATCTATCTATCTATCTATCTATCTATCTATCTATCTGTCTGTCTGTCTGTCTGTCTGTCTGTCTGTCTGTCTGTCTGTCTGTCTGTCTGTCTGTCTGTCTGTCTGTCATGTAGTGCCTTGCATGTCCTGCAACAAGGAGTCAGATGTTCAAGTTAATGTGTGGAGTTTGCACAAACTTGATTAGGGTGAAGGAAGTGAACCAGCAAACTTGAGATTTTAAGCACTGCACCTTATCTTCACCAATCTGCTTGCCTAACTAGTTATTTATAGTGCTTACCTTAGTGTATATACTTATGTATTAGTATATCAATTAATATATCTACTGTATATATTTTAGTGTCTACCATAACTAAAATTCTATCTACTATATTATGAAAGGCACTATATAATAGATAGATAGATAGATAGATAATGAAAGGCACTGTGATAGATAGATAGATAGATAGATAAACAGATAGATAGATAGATATGAAAGGCACTATATAATAGATAGATAGATAGATAGATAGATCTTTCAGACCCTGAGGTTGTGGGTTCAAATGCCACTGGTGACACTGTGTGACTCTGACCAAGTCACTTCACTAGCCTGAGCTCCTTGTAGATAAATGTCACTCAGATCCCAGCACTTGGGTGAAGTTGTCCACCAAATAAGTAAAACAACAACAAAACCTGTCAGTCCCGCAGCATGGCGTGTACGGCTGAAACAAGCTCTTTGGAGAAAAAGAAATAAAAAATGTGAGCACTTGTGTCTCAATTCCCTGAATGCTAAAAAGCAATCAGCTAAAATGTTGTTTCTTAACCTTTGGCTTGACTGCTTGAATAATATTCACATGTCACGTCTTGGCATATGGTGAGTATTTCACATGAAATGCTACTGTGAGTACAGGATGCATAGTTAGCTGTTTCCAAATTTTTTAAATTTTTCTTTTCTGCAAAGGTGATGGTAGCTAATAGAGAATAAAAGTGCGCCTCCCAATTAAGTGTATTATTGATGCACCGAAGTGCTGCCCCTGGATTCCGGCATCAGTCAGTTTAACCTAATTGTATGCACGGACTGCTCCACTGGGAGCCCGCAGAGGCAGACGTATTTTTCTCAGAGGTGGTAACATTTGTCAGTTCTTTGAGGGCTGATGTAGTTACCAAATGCTCTCAATTTATATTCCTGCCATGTCTAATAGTATACGGAGACGATGCACAGGTTAAATGAGATGTTCTAACAGCGTAATAATTAGTGCATCTGCTTTCCTTGCCTTTAAACACCATTTGATCAACCAAATGACCTAAGTAATTGTAATTGATGCCTTTCAAGTCTCACCACCGTAATTTCCCTTTTTTTTTTGCTGCAATGCTGAAACCTCGGCAGCCTCCACAAGTAAATATACCCGTTGCCTGCATGTGTACGGCTCTTTCTACTTATAAGATGAAAAAGACTGAACATACGTGTATCATGGGATATATGTGAGCTTTCTGATTCAAGGAGGGCATTCTGAGGTGCAGACTGCTAACTTAATTAAGAACTGATTTGGGGAAATTGTTTAGGGATCCATTCCTGTTCACTTCTGCTCTGAATAAATGAGTAAAGTTAAAGAATTATGTCTCTGAAGCCTTATTCAGATGCCTGCTCCATCTAATGCAGGTCAAGGGGCAGTCGCCAATCCTGACAGCACTGGGCACAAGGCAGGACACAACTGTGAGCAGATGCGAGCCCATTGCAGAGCTTTAGTAATGATGTCCATGTTGTATATAGTGACGTTCATGGTGAAGGTGTTCCTAAAGTCCTTTAAATGACCAATTTGACCAAAACTGCGACAAGTGAACAGTACATTGGACCCCGCATGCTTTAATAAAAGTCTGAGGGTATCAGTAAAGTCTTAAGAAAAGAAGGGAGAAATGCCCTGACCGGCTAAGTTATGACATTGGCAAACACCGAACTAAGGTGGCACAAGCACTGGCGTATAAGACGTTCCCCGAAGCCCCCATGAAGTGGAAGGGCCCCAAACCTAAGGGGGCACCCTTGGCAGACCTACAAAAAAAAAAAAAAGCTTTTCAAAAATATAAATATTTTTTTTGTTTTTAGGGTAAATGAAACAGTTACAAAAATGGTGTGCTGAGTAGCATGAGATGATGGGTGAGAGCGAGAAAGTCTGCATAAGCTAGCAATTCCATGATGATGAGGAAAAGAAAATAATAAAGTGCAAGTCAAGCAGCTCACACAGTAGGCCATGGCCAAGCTACCATCAGTGGAAGATGGAACGACAGTGGGTCAGGCCTTCAGTTGTCTCCAACACAAAGTGAAACAAAACCCTCAAACCTACAGAAAATTTCTGGACAGCTCTGGATCTTTCTAGTACAACTCAATACAATACAATACAATACAGTTTATTTTTGTATAGCCCAAAATCACACAGGAAGTGCCGCAGTGGGCTTTAACAGGCCCTGCCTCTTGACAGCCCCCCAGCCTTGACTCTCTAAGAAGACAAGGAAAAACTCCCAAAAAAACCTAGTAGGGAAAAATGGAAGAAACCTTGGGAAAGGCAGTTCAAAGAGAGACCCCTTTACCAGGTAGGTTGGGCGTGCAGTGGGTGTCAAAAGAAGGGGGTCAATACAACTCAAGACTCATCAAGGCGTCATCTTCATTTTTGGTCCATTTTTCTTGGTGAGGATTGTGGTAGCAACACCCTCATCTGGGCTGAGCAGACCTCCCCATCCCCAACATCCTCCTTTGTCCCCTCCTGGGGAATTCCCAGGTTCTCTCAGGACAATCAAGAGATTTCATCTCTTCAGTGTATCCTGGGTCTGTCCCCGAGTTGCCTCTGTTACTAAGTGAGACAAGACTCTCATGCCTTCAAAAACATTCTGGGTGGGCTAAAGTGAAACAAGACCCTCGTACCTACAAAACATTCTGGGTGGGCTAAAGTGAGACAAGACCCTCGTACCTACAGAAACATTCTGGATGGGCTAAAGTGAGACAAGACCCTCATGCCTAGAGAAACATTCTGGGTGGGCTAAAGTGAGATAAGACCCTCGTACCTACAGAAACATTCTGGACGGGCTAAAGTGAGACAAGACCCTTGAACCTACAGAAACATTCTGGGTGGGCTAAAGTGAGATAAGACCCTCGTACCTACAGAAACATTCTGGATGGGCTAAAGTGAGACAACACTCTCGTACCTACAGAAACATTCTGGATGGCCAAAAGTGAAACAAGACCCTCTTACCTATGGAAACATTCTGGGCGGGCTAAAGTGAGACAAGACCCTTTTACCTACAGAAACAATCTGGATGGGCTAAAGTGAGACAACACCCTAGTACCTTCAGAAACATTCTGGATGCCAAAAGTGAAACAAGACCCTCTTACCTATGGAAAAATTCTGGGCGGGCTAAAGTGAGACAAGACCCTTTTACCTACAGAAACAATCTGGATGGGCTAAAGTGAGACAACACCCTAGTACCTTCAGAAACATTCTGGATGGCCAAAAGTGAAACAAGACCCTCTTACCTACAGAAACATTCTGGATATGCTAAAGTGAGACAACACCCTAGTACCTTCAGAAACATTCTGGATGGCCAAAAGTAAAACAAGACCCTCGTATCTATGGAAACATTCTGGATATGCTAAAGTGAGAGAACACCCTCGTACCTTCAGAAACATTCTGGATGGCCAAAAGTGAAACAAGACCCTCTTACCTATGGAAACATTCTGGGCGGGCTAAAGTGAGACAAGACCCTTTTACCTACAGAAACAATCTGGATGGGCTAAAGTGAGAGAACACCCTCGTACCTTCAGAAACATTCTGGATGGCCAAAAGTGAAACAAGACCCTCTTACCTATGGAAACATTCTGGGCGGGCTAAAGTGAGACAAGACCCTTTTACCTACAGAAACAATCTGGATGGGCTAAAGTGAGACAACACCCTAGTACCTTCAGAAACATTCTGGATGGCCAAAAGTAAAACAAGACCCTCGTATCTATGGAAACATTCTGGATATGCTAAAGTGAGAGAACACCCTCGTACCTACAGAAACATTCTGGATGGCCAAAAGTGAAACAAGACCATCATACCTATGGAAACATTCTGGATATGCTAAAGTGAGACAAGACCCTTTTACCTACAGAAACAATCTGGATGGGCTAAAGTGAGACAAGACCCTCGTACCTACAGAAACAATCTGGATGGGCTAAAGTGAGACAAGACCCTCGTACCTATGGAAACATTCTGGATATGCTAAAGTGAGACAAGACCCTTGAACCTACAAAAACATTCTGGGTGGGCTAAAGTGAGACAAGACCCTCTTACCTACGGAAACATTCTGGATGGGCTAAAGTGAGACAAGACCTTCGTACCTATGGAAACATTCTTGTAAATGACTGTAGAAATAACATAAAAACAAGACAAATAACTATTCAAGCAGAACCAAAAAACATCAGTTTGGGCTGTTACTTAACAGGCTGGGCTTCGATTCCTTGTCTTTTTGTTGTTTGTGTTCCTTCTTGTCTCATTTCTTCATATTAAGGTGACTTTTGTTAATTGTTGGCTTTGTTTTGTGTGCCTGTGTTATGTGCCTTGGGTCTTGTGGGCTGTTCTCTGATTGGTTGGACTACCTGTCCATCACCACCAGGGTCTTCCCTCGGCCATATAAAGATGAGAGTTTCCCACAGTTCATGGCGGTTCATTCTTTGCACTTTTCGGGGAGTTACTATGGTCTTTTTTCTCTGCCTTGTGCTTATTATGATTTTCTGAGTTTTGGATCATTTTACCTTTTGGATTTTTGTATTGAGAGTTGGTTGTTTTTGGATTTGCCCTTTCTGCAGGCATTGTCCGCCTTTTGTGCTCTTTGGATTTTTACAGTATAACAGATCCTTTTTGTAAAATAAAACCCTTATATAAAATACCCCTTATATTTTGCCAGGGTTTAACGAGAAATCCCCCACTAGTGTCCATTTTTTTTAACTCTTTAGCGCTTCAGGGCTCTCAGTCCATAACAGCGTATTACTTGTAACGTGTTAGTCCTGACACTGTGGTGGTTCCCGCCTGGATGTAATGTGTGGTCAGCTGAGTAATTGAAGGGTCTTGACAACAGAAAAATTTACGGTGCCAACACAGCCCTCACTTGCAGTTTACTTGCAGTTCTTAACAAAAACAACACTGGATGGTGCAAAGAATCACACAAAAATCAGTTGCCATGTAACGAGAGCAGCTGCTATTAATCCGGCTCTGCCATGGGGTTTGACTGATGCGGAGCTCCTTTGTTTAGGTCGTCTCCCTATTAAGCGACGTGTCCTTCCCGATGGTCATCCATTAGGAGCCCAGGGAGCGGTAGGGGTGGAGTCAGTTTCTCAGAACTCAGAAAAGACAGTTGGCAGCAGCGCCCCCTCTTGGTCCGGGGTGGTATCACATACCTGATCCTCTGATGCACAAAGCAGGCTATGAAAATGAGAGGATTAGAGGGGACATTGACAGCCTGCACAGGAGAAGAGGAGAAAATGAAGGCAGGTTAGTAAAGTGGCACAGAGCAGTACGTCAAAAGAGCCAACACCGTTTAACGGGAGGGAAGAACAGAGACAGCAGTGTGCAGAAGGCAGTGGTGGAAACTGAACACATTTAACAAGAATACTAATGAGCTCCAATAATCTGTGTAACTCTCCAGTTTATTCATTCTTTAAGCATCTTCCAGATCTTCAGGGGCCTTGGATTGTCTGCCTCCATTTGCATCTCTTACAGACCCCGCACAGAACAATCCTGAACCGAGCAAAATCGAGCAACTCAGATTCACCTACAAGCCATGTGCCTTTCCTTGTGCTCACAGTTTCTTTTTTTAAATTACCTAGTAGCCCCCCAGCAAAACTGACGATGTGCCTCAGAGCTTCCATCTCCGCACTTCGGCATGGCTTCACATACTCTGGGCTCCTGACTGGTAGGCCAGCGTCTCTGCTCAGCAGTTTGTTTGTCGCAGTTCTACATTTTTCTTAAGAGCTGCAAATAGGCCGTCTTAGAAAGAAAGAAAGAAAGAAAGAAAGAAAGAAAGAAAGAAAGAAAGAAAGAAAGAAAGAAAGAAAGAAAGAGAAAGAAAGAGAAATCACTGAAGATGGGAACAGACGACATTGTGTTTAAAGAAAAAAGAATATGCTTGTAAGTGGAAAGAAAGAAAGAAAGAAAGAGAAAGAAAGAAAGAAAGAAAGAGAAATCACCGAAGATGGGAACAGACGACATTGTGTTTAAAGAAAAAAGGATATGCTTGTAAGCGGAAAGAAAGAAAGAAAGAAAGAAAGAAAGAAAGAAAGAAAGAAAGAAAGAAAGAAAGAAAGAAAGAAAGAAAAATCACTGAAGATGGGCACATACGACATTGTGTTTAAAGAAGAAAGGATATGCTTGTAAGCGGAAAGAAAGAAAGAAAGAAAGAAAGAAAGAAAGAAAGAAAGAAAGAAAGATCACTGAAGATGGGCACAGACGACATTGTGTTTAAAGAAAAAAGGATATGCTTGTAAGCGGAAAGAAAGAAAGAAAGAAAGAAAGAAAGAAAGAAAGAAAGAAAGAAAGATCACTGAAGATGGGCACAGACGACATTGTGTTTAAAGAAAAAAGGATATGCTTGTAAGCGAAAAGAAAGAAAGAAAGAAAGAAAGAAAGAAAGAAAGAAAGAAAGAAAGAAAGAAAGAAAAGAGAAATCACTGAAGATGGGCACAGACGACATTGTATTTAAAGAAAAAAGGATATGCTTGTAAGCGGAAAGAAAGAAAGAAAGAAAGAAAGAAAGAAAGAAAGAAAGAAAGAAAGAAAGAAAGAAAGAGAAAGAAAGAAAGAAAGAAAGATCACTGAAGATGGGCACAGACGACATTGTGTTTAAAGAAAAAAGGATATGCTTGTAAGCGGAAAGAAAGAAAGAAAGAAAGAAAGAAAGAAAGAAAGAAAGAAAGAAAGAAAGAAAGATCACTGAAGAGGGGCACAGACGACATTGTGTTTAAAGAAAAAAGGATATGCTTGTAAGCGGAAAGAAAGAAAGAAAGAAAGAAAGAAAGAAAGAAAGAAAGAAAGAAAGAAAGAAAGAAAGAAAGAAAGAAAGAGAAAGAAAGAAAGAAAGAAAGAAAGAAAGAGAAAGAAAGAAAGAAAAGAGAAATCACTGAAGATGGGCACAGACGACATTGTATTTAAAGAAAAAAGGATATGCTTGTAAGTGGAAAGAAAGAAAGAAAGAAAGAAAGAAAGAAAGAAAGAAAGAAAGAAAGAAAGAAAGAAAGAAAGAAAGAAATCACTGAAGATGGGCACAGATGACATCTGTGTTTAAAGAAAAAAGGATATGCTTGTAAGCAGAAAGAAAGAAAGAAAGAAAGAAAGAAAGAAAGAAAGAAAGAAAGAAAGAAAGAAAAGAGAAATCACTGAAGATGGGCACAGACGACATTGTATTTAAAGAAAAAAGGATATGCTTGTAAGTGGAAAGAAAGAAAGAAAGAAAGAAAGAAAGAAAGAAAGAAAGAAAGAAAGAAAGAAAGAAAGAAAGAAAAACTTTTTCCTGGTGAGTTTTTTTCTTCTAGTTCTTACGGCCCATAAAGGTGAAACTTCAGCCCACCAATCGTTTCTTATGATTACAGTTCTGACCGAGTTTGTACAGCTTGGGATTTCCAGTAGGGAAAGTAAAATTTTTATGAAGACTCTGTAATGACTTGCGCTTGCCAGGTTTTAAAATTTGATTTGACTGTGTTTTTTTTTATTTCTTTTCTAAAAGTCATTCTCTACTTTGAAGCTTTCTTTTCAGCAGCTCATAAAAGTTCTCTTCCCCTACTGAGCGGAGAACGAAGCTGCAGTGCAGAATCAGGATGAGTGACTAGCTGGGATATGAGATGCTGTAGGCGCTGACGAGATGTTCGACAAGGCCCTTACCTGCTCATTTTCATGATGTTACGGATGGACAGACGTCCCAACTGGGATGGACTTCCATTCCCTTACCTGGCCAGGAACCCAGTACAACAGATGGTCAAGAAGAAAGATGTGACATTTCTCTGTTCTTGAAAGTAGGCTGGCATGGAGGGCATGAGAGCAGCTGGTATGTTGAAAGTAGCATCCCAGCAGCAAGGGAGGTAAATCCTTTACCTGAATGGAATGCCAGTGTAGTGGATGGACAACTGGAATGCAGAAGCATCCCATATTCGGTTGGGAGTCTGTAAGAAATTAGGAACAGTGGGAGGTTGCGAATTCATGCCCATACACTGGCAGCATCCCTTGCGGCAAGCTCTTGTATGGTTGGCCTGCAGGGCAACATGGGAACTGCGGTTCCCTAGAGCTGCACTGTTGGGTTCCATGGAGGGAGATGTTTGTGAGATGTATCCCCTTTTCCATGGTGGTTCTGCCTGACCTGGAAGTTAATGGTTTTGGCCCCAGAAATGCTTCTGGGTTTTGACTTAAAAGATGGGATCAGAGTTGTAAAAGGAGAAGGACAACACTTGCCTGGGAGTAGCAGAGGGGAAGGAAAGGAAGATGATTCAGAAGAAACCTGTAGAAAGGTACTTGATGAAATGAAAGCAGATTACTTCAGCCCAGGACTTGGGCTGGCATAGTTGTGTCTGGGGTTTGTTTGCTGGGCTGAAGTGCTCCGTACTACTAGATCCCCTACTAGCTAATCAGCAGCTCTAGTCAGGGTATACTGGACTAAAGTCATGAATCTTCAAGTCATACTGGTACAAAAAGAAAATCATCCATTGATTTCACAGACTAGCTTAATCCACTTTAATTCTGGCATGTGATCTCATCTCTATTAAACGTCCTGTGCAAAACTGTTCCTCCATCCATACATCCATCCATCCATCCATCATTCCATCCATCCATCCAACCATCCATCCGTCATCAGCACCCACAATGTCTAATGCAAGCCACAACGATCTCAGTAGCACTGAGTGTAAGACAGATAATACCAACCCTATGGGGGTGCTAGTCCATCACAGAGTACAATACCACTTCTTTTTCTATAGTGCTCTTCAATGAGTGCAAGCGCTGAGCTCTGTGAACAGCACTCAGTTCAAACACAATTATAGATGATACTAATTACTAAATGCAGAACTGGCACACATATACATGCAGATTTGTTAAAACACACAGAGGACAAGGTAGACACTAATTAAACATAATGGAAACCATTAATTGATGAACTATGTCCAGTCAAGAACAGTTGAGATGAAAACAGGACAAGAGAAAGTTTAAACAAAGTGACAGTCCTGTAGAACTCGGCCAAGTGGCTGCCCATCCGCTCCTGGGTTTTCTATAGTTGTTTCTGTGCTGGCTGTCTAATCTGATGAGAGAATCTGTCCATCCGATGATTCAAACGCTCCTTTATCTGAGGTGACTTTACCATACACAGAAGGGCAGTCTGGCAGAGGCACCAAGTGTCACATCCAGAAAAGAAACAGAATATTGGAGGGTTAGTAACATTTTAAAAAATATTGTGATACTCATATTTCCTTATAAATGACTAACAAACAGGATTGCAGTATGCAGAGCTAATCAGCAGCTCTAGTCAGGGTATGCTGGAGTCTTCAGTCTGATTTAAAAGCTGAGACTGAAGGGGCACCTCATATGTCCCTTGGGAATTTCCAGATACTTCCCAGCCAATAGAGAGATATTATCCCCCCAAAATGCCTTGGGTCTGCTCCTAGGAGTTTTACCCAGTAGACAATGATTACAATTTGTAGCTTGACTTCCTCACCCACATTTTAAAAAGCACCTGTCGATGTTGGTGTGACAAACCAAACTATCCCACAAACCACTCATTGCTTTGTGGGCGAGTTCACTTCTGTTCATTTGGTGAAATCCTCTCTCCATTTCCTTTTTTCATAATTCTCTTGGCCTCCTAACACTTGCATGTCTTGTCATAATGCCAACAACTCCTTCTGCCTCCCCTCCAAATTTAACCTTCCGAGCTGCCACCTCCACCTCCAGCTTCTGCTCCTTTCTCATTAATTCCAACACGTTCGTTTTTATTTCCAAACCAACCCCATCTATTCTAGGTTTGCCATTTCTATCTCAGCACATTCTGTTTCTCACCAACTGCATCTCTGCTGTTCCTCTAAGCTTGTTCAGTGAGTGATAATTTCTTTAGTTATTCTTGAGTTTATTCCCACTCATTACAAATCCAGAATTTCTCAGTTATATCTGACTTTATTAGACACCACAAAAGAGGAGTGTGGCAGCTGACATTTTCTTAATGTGCCCTGTGCCAGTATCCCAATATGAGAGTTGGCAGGTGGATGTAGAGAGAACAGTGCGTTGGGCCATCATTGGCCATCGGAACCTTTGGCTCTCCAGGAGAACACTGCACAAACTATCCAGGCCTAGATAGATAGATAGATAGATAGACAGACAGACAGACAGACAGACAGACAGACAGACAGATAGATAGTGTAAGGGTTGGGGCACCAAATGGCATATGATTGTTTGCAAAAAGCAAAATGATTAACAAGCATTGACATCTTCTCAGACACATGCCCCATTGTGGCTGTTCTAAGATAGTGGATCTTGAGGACTTCTGACAAGAAGGGGAGGGTTCAAGGGGAGGAAGAGTAGAGACATGAGTACATGTCCCCTTTGTCCATGCACATGACAATAGATAAGAATTTTTTTAACAGATATGAAAAACACTATAATAGATAAATGGATAGAAACGGCAAAGAATAGAGACTGAGATATGAAAGGCACTATATAATAGATAGAAAAGGCACTTTACAGTACATGATTAAATGTGAAAGGAACTATAAAACAGAGAATAAAAAGGCGGTATATAATAGGAGATTAGATATGAAAGCCACAATAATAGATGGATAGGAAAGGCATATAAGAGATAATGAGATATGAAAGGCACTATACAATAGAACATTAGATATGCAAGACACTTATACTAGTTAGATAGGAAATGCACAATATACTCTAATAGAGAATTACTTATGAAATGGACTGTATGATAGATAGATAGATAGATAGATAGATAGATAGATAGATAGATAGATAGATAGATAGATAGATAGATAGATAGATAGATAGATAGATAGATATGAAAGGCACTATATGACAGATAGATAGATAGATAGATAGATAGATAGATAGAAATGAAAGCCACTATATAACAGATAGATAGATAGATAGATAGATAGATAGATAGATAGATAGATAGATAGATAGATAGAAATGAAAGCCACTATATAACAGATAGATAGATAGATAGATAGATAGATAGAAATGAAAGCCACTATATAACAGATAGATAGATAGATAGATAGAAATGAAAGCCACTATATAACAGATAGATAGATAGATAGATAGATAGATAGATAGATATGAAAGGCAGTATATAAAGCATAGAGAATTAGATATAAAAGACACCGCATGACAGATAGACATACTGGTATTATATAAGACATAGTTAAATATGAACGGCACTATATAGCTGATAGGTCGATACCATCTACATATCTGTTTTATCATTGGTAAGTTGATCATGCATCTGATCGACCAGTTTTTGAGAATTTACATCTAAATGGAGTTCATTTTGCTGATCTTCTCTCAGCTCTGCCTTGTCCGGGATGCTGAGCAGTCTGTCAGCCTGAGATCTCATTCCCTCAAACACTGCCATTATAGTGAATTGATGTTCAGTCCTCCATAAAAGACTGGAAAAGATAGTGTTTATTGATCACAAAAAATGTAGGATACAAATACAAAATGAATAGTTTTCAGATGGGGCTGGGACTACGTGAAATAAAGAATTGCGGTATTTTAGATTGCCGTCCTCTAAAAGAAAATAGACACTCGACGGGGATAAAAAAGGCATAATCAGCACCAAATGAAGCACAGAAAGCGAAGGCATTTGGCAAAGTCTGCCTTTAAAATGTCACTTTTCCATTGAGATTTCTACTGTAAATGGAAAAGTGGACTTTAATTGTAAATGTAAATGAAATTCTAAAATTGCGAGATAAGTGTTTCCTTCAGGAGTTTCTGACACTCTGCCTGCATGTAAAAGAAGTTTTTTTCTTTTTGCTGCTAAAGTAATGTTGCTGAGATTTAGTTCAGTTTTAAAAGAAATTATGAAAACAATATGCAGTGTGCAGCCAACCTGCTCTCCATGTTCTGGTCTCTCTCTCCATTACTTAGATGCAGATATTTAAGGCCTATTGGGAACAGGGAAAACACCAGCCATGAATTGGGCATCGACCCATTGAAGGGCACACACGCACACACACTCCTTTTGACGCCCAATGCACACCCAACCTACCTGGAAAGGGGTCTCTCTCTGGACTGCCTTTCCCAAGGTTTCTTCCATTATTTTTCCCCTACTAGAGTTTTTTCTTGTCTTCTGAGAGAGTCAAAGCTGAGGGGCTGTCAAAAGTCAGGGCCCATTGTGGCATTCCTTGTGTGATTTTGGGCTATACAAAAATAAATGGTATTGTGTTGTATTGTATTGTACTCCTCATATGAAGCATTTAAGCAATGCTAATAAACCTGACATGTGGGTGATGTAGGAAGTGGGTTGAAAGCAGGAGCACACTGGGGAAAAGATGGACATGGGAAAAACATGAAAACTCCACACAGGCGGTGGCCAGATGGGAATTCTGGAGCTATGAAGCACATAAAGTGATGTTACAGCCTTATTCCAAAATGGATTAAATTCATTTTTTTTCCTCAGAATTCTACACACAACACCCCATAATTGACAACGTGAAAAAAGTTTACTTGAGGTTTTTGCAAATTTATTAAAAATAAAAAAACTGAGAAATCCCATGTCCATAAGTATTCACAGCCTTTGCTCAATACTTTGTCGATGCACCTTTGGAAGCAATTCCAGCCTCAAGTCTTTTTGAATATGATGCCACAAGCTTGGCACACCTATCCTTAGCCAGTTTGGCCCATCCTTCTGTTTACAGAGATTGGGTCGTAGATAGCATTGTTGCAATGTTACTTTTCTTGGTGGCTTATTACATTACAGATGTTTCACATGTTCATTTTTTCCCCTGTGCTTAAAAGACATTAAAAAAGTGTTTCTCAACTGTGACTCCGGAACATCTCAGTACGCAAGCTATATTAAGCGTCAACAACGAAGACTTGCTACACCTTAATCTACAAGTGCTGACACTATCCCTACCGACGAAGTAACTTTCACCAGCGTGGCCTTCTTCGTCACAGACGAGCCCGCTTTCAGTCACGGACAATTATATGTTGCTCTCTCCAGAGGTCCATCTTTTCATTCACTCACAGTGGTATCCACAAACCCACCCCATTTGGACAACTGTGTCGTTCAGGAAGTGTTCACCCATCAATACATAATTATGCGGCGTATGTTACGCCGCAGGTTGGCTAGTTATAGTATATAACTTATCCCCACCTTCCCTTCTATATCTATAACCTCAGGCAATTAGATGTAGTAAAAAGACAAGCAGGAGTTAAGTTACACATAAAATAATGTATTATTGATAATAATCATAAATAATAACAATATGCAAAGTACATCTGAATATTGGCAACCATACAACCTGATTAAATGGTGATGTGTAGTTTCAGGCGGCACACAGACTTGTAGTTATTTAAAATGTCTCGAGTTAAGGCATGATTGGTGCTCAGCTTTCTTCAGAACAGGCCGTATGCCTGTCTCAATATGGCTACCAAGCTGTGGTCTTCATTGTGTTGTCTTTTTAGTTCATGGTGTGATGGTCTTCATGATGAGATGTTAGTAAGAGAGATACAGTGCATCCGGAAAGTATTCACAGCGCATCACTTTCTCCACATTTTGTTATGTTACAGCCTTATTCCAAAATGGATTAAATTCATTTTTTTCCTCAGAATTCTACACACAACACCCCATAATGACAACTTGAAAAAAGTTTACTTGAGGTTTTTGCAAATTTATTAAAATAAAAAAAACTGAGAAATCCCATGTCCATAAGTATTCACAGCCTTTGCTCAATACTTTGTCGATGCACTTTTGGCAGCAATTCCAGCCTCAAGTCTTGTTGAATATGATGCCACAAGCTTGGCACACCTATCCTTGGCCAGTTTCACCCATTCCTCTTTGCAGCACCTCTCAGTCTCCATCAGGTTGGATGGGAAGCATCGGTGCACAGCCATTTTAAGATCTCTCCAGAGATGTTCAATCAGATTCAAGTCTGGGCTCTGGCTGGGCCACTCAAGGACATTCACAGAGTTGTCCTGAAGCCACTCCTTTGATATCTTGGCTGTGTGCTTAGGGTCGTTGTCCTGCTGAAAGATGAACCATCACCCCAGTCTGAGGTCAAGAGCGCTCTGGAGCAGGTTTTCATCCAGGATGTCTCTGTACATTGCTGCAGTCATCTTTCCCTTTATCCTGACTAGTCTCCCAGTCCCTGCTGCTGAAAAACATCACCACAGCATGATGCTGCCACCACCATTCTTCACTATAGGGATGGTATTGGCCTGGTGATGAGCGGTGCCCAGTTTCCTCCAAACGTGACGCCTGGCATTCACACCAAACTTTAATCTTTGTCTCATCAGACCAGAGAATTTTCTTTCTCATGGTCTGAGAGCCCTTCAGGTGCCTTTTGGCAAACTCCAGGCGGGCTGCCATATGCCTTTTACTAAGGAGTGGCTTCCGTCTGGCCACTCTACCATACAGGCCTGATTGATGGATTGCTGCAGAGATGGTTGTCCTTCTGGAAGGTTCTCCTCTCTCCACAGAGGACCTCTGGAGCTCTGACAGAGTGACCATCTGGTTCTTGGTCACCTCCCTGACTAAGGCCCTTCTCCTCTGATCGCTCAGTTTAGATGGCTGGCCAGGTCTAGGAAGAGTCCTGGTGGTTTCGAACTTCTTCCACTTACGGATGATGGAGGCCACTGTGCTCATTGGGACCTTCAAAGCAGCAGAAATTTTTCTGTAACCTTCCCCAGATTTTTGCCTCGAGACAATCCTGTCTCGGAGGTCTACAGACACTTCCTTTGACTTCATGCTTGGTTTGTGCTCTGACATGAACTGTCAACTGTGGGACCTTATATAGACAGGTGTGTGCCTTTCCATATCATGTCCAGTCAACTGAATTTACCACAGGTGGACTCCAATGAAGCTGCAGAAACATCTCAAGGATGATCAGGGGAAACAGGATGCACCTGAGCTCAATTTTGAGCTTCATGGCAAAGGCTGTGAATACTTATGTACATGTGCTTTCTCAATTTTTTATTTTTAATAAATTTGCAAAAATCTCAAGTAAACTTTTTTCACGTTGTCATTATGGGGTGTTGTGTGTAGAATTCTGAGGAAAAAAATGAATTTAATCCATTTTGGAATAAGGCTGTGACATAACAAAATGTGGAAAAAGTGATGTGCTGTGAATACTTTCCGGATGCACTGTATCTGCATCCCTGCTAAACGTGCTGTCTTAACAGGACTTGTGCACCAGGCCAAATGGGCAGCGCCCACTTTGTCCTCCATAGCTTTGCCAACTCCTCCAAGAGGCCGGGTGACAGGTCTTTTTACTTCAAGGAATGGCCTGAAAGACAATCTCTTTGCTTTGCAGTAGACTAGCTTTTCAATTCTCATGTATTTTCCCATATCAAATAACCTTGAATGCGCTTGTATTATTATAATAAATATTGTAGTATGTCGTTATTTCTTATATTATTTAAAATCACCATGCAGCCCTACCGTGCCAAATGGAAATAGAAATATTGCCCACAAGCACTAAATTGTTAGAACTTACAAAAAACAGTCGAGTGCAGCTTGTTATTTCCTATTCCTCTAGCGTGTCTAATACATTGTCAAGCTGATATATGAATGTTTCCAAGTTGCTCGTTTCAAGTGTATTATTTGACAACTTAAGCGTATACCTGCAGTGTTCTGCGTGAAGAAATATTTCTTTTGTACAAAAATTTATACTTGCCTAATTCCATCTGAGCAAGGCGTTCTTGTCGGAGAACTTACTTTATAAGAGAATTTGTCATCTGCTTTATTGAACTGACTTCTAATTGAAAATAATTTCTGTCACTGCATGACTAAATGCCGAAGATGTTTGCTATGCACCAGTGTGAATTTGGGTGTACTTTGTTGCTTTTTGTTCATTAAGGGTTAATATTTTTCATGTCTTGTCATGCATGTGTGTCGGAGGACCTCCTCACAGGCTCTGTCCAGGTCTGGAATAATCCGCCGGGACAAGAGGGGGCGCTATCACTAACACTGTCATCTCCTTCTTTCCCCACAGTGTTGAGAAACCGCCCACTGAGGGCAATAAACCCCGCCCCTTCTGGTGCAACCTCCATAAAAACCTGATCCTCCCACTGAGCCTCAGGCGTCATTTCTGGTAACAAGTCACCCACCGGATGAAACTCTGCTACCCCTGTGACCTTGGCAAATCAGGCCAACAAGCCTTATCTGTTTAGTCTGATACTTTGAATTATGGGAAGTAGAGGCTGAAGGCCTTTTCTTTTTTGTTTGCCCTTTGCGTCCTTGGACAATAAATGGGACAACCAGGTTGGAACCCTAAATTTTCTTGCTTTGTGGAGCTGTCATTCCTGCTCCGCGCATCCGGCCACGGGCTTTATGTCATTTCTGTTGGTTTCATTTGAAATTCTGAAATTGTGTGTTCACCCTGTAAGGGCCAATTCTGTTAAGTTAATATTAATAGTCAATTTACCTAAGCTTTTGCTGAATTTTAATAGAATGTATCTTTCACATACAGGTGGTTCGTCGTATGGTGGGTGCAGCAGCACGCTATCAGTGCATGCTCCCAACTTTTCACATAGATAATGGAAGATTCTGTCTAACCCCCTGTAAGCTAAAAGTTTAGTGGAACGTACAGGTGGTCCCCAAGTTACGGACATCCGACATACAACTTACGAACGGGGCCGCAGCTGCTCCTTCATCTGTCCAGGGGACGCAACGCAGGCTTCTTGGTAAATTTCCCCTTGGGATTAATAAAGTATCTATCTATCTATCTATCTATCTATCTATCTATCTATCTATCTATCTATCTATCTATCTATCTATCTATCTATCTAACTGGTGCTCCGTCATTTTCAGCCAGGGGACGCTGCAAGCAGTGGCTGGACGGAGACGGTTTCGCTGCTCGCACAGTGTAGGCTCCGGTTGATGAATGGGGCGGTAGGGGCCGCACCCCATTCATTCTCAGTTGCCGGCTGGGTGCGCAGCAAGACGGAGGCTGGATGGGGCGGAGGAGGGCGTTTCACTGCCCACACACCACACAGTCTTGCAGTGTCCCTCGAATGGCTGTCCTGTTTTTTTCTTGCTGCAATCAGTGACCCGGTTATGGCTGAATGGAGGCCATTGAGGGTGAATGGGGTGGCGGGGGGCAGCATTGTAGTGTGGCTCAGGTGGCTGCC
This sequence comes from Erpetoichthys calabaricus, assembly GCF_900747795.2. Lineage (NCBI taxonomy): Eukaryota > Metazoa > Chordata > Cladistia > Polypteriformes > Polypteridae > Erpetoichthys > Erpetoichthys calabaricus. The sequence continues at coordinate 187,125,506 of NC_041401.2, forward strand.
TGTTGAATGGGGGCAGTGGTGGGTGATTCACTACCCTGTTCGTTCTCGGTGGGCGGACGCTGCAGGCAGCATGCTGTATGCAAATGGAGGTGACTGTGTGGTGGGCAAGTGGTGAACCACCCCTCGTCGCCCCCATTCATTTTCAATAGCAAGTTAGGAATAGGAAGTTGTCTCTCGTCAGTACACCAGAGGTGCCTTCCTGCTGTGATAGCGTGTACAGCGCTGTGCAGAAGAGCTCATCTTAATCTTTTGTTCTTCAATGTCTCTGAAACACAAAGCTGATGCTAGTGCTGGTGATACAGTAAAGAAGAGAAAAACCATCACCATGGAAAATAAAGTAGAAATAATAAAAAGGTCAGAGAGAGGTGAAACTCCATCATTTATTGGCAGAGAACTTGGTTACAGTCGGTCAACAATAGCATTTATTAAAATAATGTACCTGTTCCAACTTAGGGCGGCTGCCGCGCAGTTAGGAGACCTGGGTTCGCTTCCCGGGTCCTCCCTGCCTGGAGTTTGCATGTTCTCCCCGTGTCTGTCTGGGTTTCCTCCGGGCGCTCCGGTTTCCTCCCACAGCCCAAAGACATGCAGGTTAGGTGGATTGGTGATTCTAAATTGGCCCTAGTGTGTGCTTGGTGTGTGTGTGGGTGTGTTTGTGTGTGTCCTGCGGTGGGTTGGCACCCTGCCCGGGATTGGTTCCTGCCTTGTGCCCTGTGTTGGCTGGGATTGGCTCCAGCAGACCCCCGTGACCCTGTGTTCGGATTCAGTGGGTTAGAAAATGGATGGATGGATGGATGGATGTTCCAACTTACATACAAATTCAACTTAAGAACAAACCTAAAGTCCCTATCTCGTATCTGCCTGTACTTAATCAGGTAAGGTCAGGTTGGCGAGTGTGCACTGGTACAACATGTTGCCGCACCCACCACACGACAAAACAACTCAGAATTCCAGTAGGCAACCCCCCCATCTATTGGAAATGACCCTCAATCCGCTGTAGCCAGATGTTACGTGGGCATCCCCTTGGTCTGGTCCTCAACAATGAGGGTCCTGTGAGATGGATCACACTCAGGTAATCGCGCCTCATGGCCGTAGTGCCGTAACTGATGCTCCCTCACAATGCAATCACAATTTTTCTGCCCTCCTGGCCATCATACCGTACTTTATTCTTTGTTACTTAGTATTGCCTAATCTTATCTTTATATTTTGTAAGGCACTTTGAGCTACTGTACATCATTTGTATGAAAACGTGCTACAGAAATAAATGTCATTGTTAGGGGTGATGGGTGTTACTGTGTGTGTAGTTTGGGTCTCGGTTGCGCCCTCTTGTGGTTGCACCAGTACTGCACCACAAAAAATTGTCAATAAAATAGAAGAAGACATTTTCTAGCTGCTGTGAAAGTGAAATGCCTTGACACAGGAAGAGGTTTGGGGAAGCCACCCATATATTTGAATAAGGCTGCAAAATAAACTCATAGGTAGTATAGTAGTGTACAGATTTGAGTCTAAAACAGAACTGAGAGCTGAAGAAGGTTGTCTGGCTTTTAAGGCAGTGACATGAAGTGACATCTTGGAGACCAGAACAGGAAGTGATGACTTTGGGCCTGGAACTGGAAGTGACATCTTTTTTTTGGGGGGGAGGGGGGTGTCAAACCGGAAGTAACATCTTTGGGCCCGAAGCCGGATGTGACATCTTCTTTTGGGAGTTGGAAACAGAAGTGATGTCATCGGATCCAGGCAGAATTTCCCAGATATCTGCAGAGATAACAGAAAGAGGGATAGTGCCACCCCCTAGCCTGGCATGGGATTACCTTCTTTTGGTCCTTCTAGCTGCCTCCCATGTGCACATGTGTGACACTGCATACGTTCATAAGGACTAGATCCCAAGGATTACTGTGAGCACCTAAATCGAGAGACGCTGACATGAGAATGCGAAAACAGAAAATCAATGGAACAAAAAAATCAAAAACCCATAGTGTGACCCTAACTGTCCGATTTTTGTCAAAGAGATAAAAATATTTTATTAGAAATTATCCACCCTGGGGGATACTGGATTTCAGTGGCACTGCCATATTTAACTTGGTGGTAAGAGGGCTGACCCCCGGAATGACCTGTGAAGCTGACCAATCAGAAAGCGCTGCAGTGCAGTAAGGTGAGGCTGAAACTAATGATCATATAATAGCCCACGAGATCATGTGATGAAAAACGCAAAGAAAAACAAAAACTAAAATTCGAAACATCCAATAAACATCTGCATAATTTTCAAAAATGACTTGTGCTTACTGTCTGCTTCTGTACATACAGTACGAAGTATAAAGCAGAAAGCTGTAATTACCATTTTAATTACCTTCCTACATTCTGATTCGTTTGCTGCTGCTGATTTCGTTGTGCCGTCTTATACATTCAGCATACGGAATTTTCATTTCTGTCTTCATTTGTCATTTAACTACGCTTCTAATTCCAGGGTGCATTTTAGCAGAAGATGGTGAAGCAGGCCAAACATTTCCCTTGTTTATTTCAAATATCATTTACGTCAGTCGAGCCTTTGATCATTTTTAACACATGGATGAGGACATCTGCCTGGCAAGAAGTGGCGCTGGGCAGGAGGATTTTTCCTCATGCAAAGAACCATCAACACATTGAATAAATTACAAGTATTGTGGTGGAGAGGAGGACTTTAGGGACCTTCAAACCTTGACCTGATGTTACTTTGGACAGTCGAGGTGAATAGGATGGACAACCTTGTTGGGTGGAATGGTGCGATCTCGTCATGGATTTTCAAAATTTTTTCAATGGGGTGTATTGATAAAGGGGGGTGAGACGGTGTGTAGGAGTCAGATGGAGGACTTTGCTTCTTGGTGCAAAGAGAATTGTCTGCAGCTTACCATCCGCAAAACCAACAAACTACTGTGAAAGTTCAGCCCCCGTACACAGACAGACAGACAGACACCAAATGTGCAAGACACACACGTTTATTTCCTTCTCTTGCCTTTACACCACCACGCAATGCATTAAGACCCACAATTGCTCTCAGTCCCTTCTTTCTTCTCGACTCTTTTGCCTCCTCTACTCCTCTCCTCGCAAGCTCCATCCTCTTCCTCCCGACTCCGGGTCTCCAGCAGTCCTTTATATAGTCCTTGACCCGGAAGTGCTTCTGTTTTTCCTCCCACGTGACCTGCCAGCACTTCCAGGTCAGTTGGAGAATCTCAATTCTTTAATCAGCCCGGAAGTACTTCAGGGCTTCCGTCCTCATCATTTCTTAAAACTTCCGGGCTGCAAGCGAAGCATGACTCTCCAGGCTCATGTATAATGCTGTGCGTAGAACTCACACTATAACATGGTGTAAGCACAAAAGCGAGAATGTGCATACGCACAGAAAAATCCAGATGCAAGAATCTGTGTGCACGCAAACTTTCACGTTCTTCCACTACATAAATCCCGATCAGCGTGAAAAGTAACGCACGTGCACGCGTCTTCTGTCCCGCCCCAACTCCTCCCAGAATTAGCCTCTTTGAATATGCAAATCGATATAAATAGCATTCTGTGAAAAGACAATGGGAAAAGCACGGGGGAAAATATAAGAATTTCAGCGAATACCAAGTGGAGGCAAAGGAAAAACGTACTATTTGTTGGTTTAAACAGTGGTATAATCAACAAAAGGAAGCTGATCGAGTGACAGAGTGTCGGAGAAACTCGAAGGCTCAACTTCACAAAGTCGCACAGTGCCCGAAATAAAAAAGAAATCACATATCAAAGTCGGCATGAAAAGGCGACTCGTAGCCCACCGTCTGAGTGTCATATGAAAGCTTATTAGGGTACAGACAAAAAAAAATAGGCACACAGTGGGAAAAAAGCACGAAATGTCAACTTTAATCTCGAAATTTCCACTTTAATCGCGTAGTTTATTTTGTCATTAAAGTAGAACATTATAAACTTCATCTTAAAATCGTTTATTTTACTAGTTTCTCAAATAGCACGCTAAATGCTTTGTTCTGTATTTGATCTTCTTTGTGCTCTGTGTGTGAATCACTACGTGCTTCCATTCTTTCTCTTTCTCCGACAGGACACAGAATCCATTACATTTGTGATATTACAGCTCTCTGAATAATTAAAATACTGAGATGTATACGTGATATCTTTTTCATGATGATAGGAATGAAAGCATGTTATTAAACATGGGAACACGGTGGCACAGTGATTGTTCATGTCTCACGCAAGAGGCTTGCTGCGCCATGCGCGACCTTCGATGAAATAATTTATTACAGAAGTACTGTCTCTTTCAAACGTACTAACCTCCAATTCCTGTCCTTACTTTTCTTTCTCCAAATAACCAATCGCCACACAATCAGCTCTGTAATAGACGTTAAGCCATCTGTAAGCTTAGAACGCCGATTCTTCAAAACTTTTAAGGAACGTTGAAATATCTTCATAGTACATGTTTAATTATTCTATCCGTCTATCCTTCCAGTGTCGCATCACCACCAGCAAGAATACAGTGCAAGGCAGGAGCTATCCGTGAACTAGCTAGCGCTGCGGCACCGTGTCCTCACATGTTTAATTATTAACAATACAGATTATTTAAATTAAGCTAAAGTTTTATCTGTATACTATAAGCAACATATTTTGCTGCATTTCATCTTAAAAATGATATCATCATCATACGCGCTTTATAAAGTGGCGCAGGTTGTGCAATATTATAACTGTAGTCCAAGTTTACAGTGGGGTAACTGTACTTATAAGTCCAAACAGTCCTACAAGGAGCACTTGATGGACTGATTGAGTGCGTTTATAGTTCTTGGGATTAATCTGTTTCTGAACCGCGAGGTCCGTACAGGACCTTTGACGCGTTTTGCCGTGGCTGAGGTAGTGTGTGCTTGAAACTGTATACCGATATTTCTCTTTCCGATCAGCTGCTGCTGTGATTCCCCACTCAGATACAGTGATATAAATACTCCGAGTGGTGCAGTGAGAGTAATAAAAAGATGATCTGCTGTGGCAACCCTTAATGGGAGCAGCTGAAAGAAGAAGAAGATGCAGTGAGCGTAACAACGCTAAAGCAGTTATGGTATTTGGAATACTATGGCTATTTCCTGGACCATTATATTGCTGCAGGTTAATTACAATCAGATGCATTACACTAATAAACAATATACAGCTAGTTTCAGTGTATTTATAAAGCCGCATCAGGAATGTGGATCTAAGAAAGAAAGGGTGACCACACAGGAACAGTAGCACTGCTTTGACGCTGGGTGCCACCAGTCTGCAAAACCAAGCGGAGAAATTGTGTACGCCAGGGTGTGAGGTACCGTGGAAATGTGCGTGGCTTTACGCCAAGTTTAGGTTTTATACATTGCGATTTGAGCGTGGAAACGTTCGTACGCAACATTTATGCGCGTACGCACCGTTTATACATGAGTCCCCAGGTCCCTTTCACGGCTACCCCTGGCGGCACCCACGGTACCCAACAGGGCTGAGATACCGAACTCCAAGTCCCAGGATGTCCTGTCGGAATCAGGGGTACCGCTACACTCCAGGGGAGCTGCCGTCTAGCACTTTGGGGGGGGGGAGGCATTGTCCACAAATAGCTGCCCTCCCCCATCCTTCCACCTGAGGGGCATCCCGGCAGGGTTGAACTGCCGACCGTTTTTATGTACAGTGTGGACACCAGGGGGCACACAGCTCCCCAAACACCCGGCACAACAGACAGAGGCACAAGTCCCAGCACAACATGGGCTTTATTTCAGTGGGGGAGCGCTTTTCCCCTCGCTCCCCACATATGAGCACCAGTAAAACCCCAAACACACAGTCCCTTTCTTCTCCTTGTCTCTTCTGCCTCCACTCCTCCCTCAAGGGTCATCCTCTAGCTTCCGACTCTGGCTAACCGAATGGAGTGAAGCTGCCCTTTTTATAGAGCACCCAGAAGTGCTCCAGATGTTCCACAATCTGCTTCCAGTCACACTTTCAGGTGTGGCGACAGCCCTTCAGAGGAGGGCTCAGCCATTCTCCATGCACCCCCTGGCAGGGTTCAGCTTCCATGTTCCAAACCTGCGGCACTGTAGTAAGCCAGGAGGGCTGCCCCCTGTCATCCCAGGGGACGTATTGCCCAGTGCAAGCTCCTTCCACCGGTCCTCCTGTTTTGGAGGCGCCCCGGCTGGGTAAGAATCCCAGCTGTTCATTACACTGGTCACTATTCAAGAAGTGGATGTAGAGATGGTCCACTCTTGTAAGTACATACTTGGGTGTCAACATCAATGATAGTTGGACTGGACTGTTAACACAGAGGAACTATAGAAGAAACGGAAGAAGAGGTTCTTCTTCCTTGGGAGACGAAGTTCCTTTAATGTGGGAAGTGACATCCTTCACATCTTCTGCAACTCTGTAATGACCAGTGTGGTGTGGTGGGCTGGTAACATCACTTCAAGAGAGGCCCACTTAATCATCAAACTAATTTAAAGGGCAGGCTCAGTTTTGAGATGCACTCTGGACCTCCAGGAGGTATTAGTGGAGAAGTGGTGAACTGTCAGCAGTAAGTCTCGAAACCAAACTCTCCAGCTCAGAGGTGAGAACTTTGCAGTATGAGCTAAACAGAAAACTCCCTTTCTAGTCAGCTGTGCAAAGCCCATCTCTGAACACTGTGAGTGGTGCACCTCCTGATAACATCAGCTATTCTTTTCTTCTGTGTCAGCCCTCAACAACTCCACTAAACTCCACCTATCCACAGCACAAATCCCAACCCTTGTCGCCAATTGTCTCACTTCGAATATTTACTCACCAAATCCTCTGAATGGTGCGCCTCCCACAGGTGACGTCAGGTTATCTCTTTCTGTGTCAGCCCCCATTGTCTCTGCACAGCTACACCACTACACTCCACCCGTCCATAGCACAAATCCCACCCTTGTTGCTAATCGTCTCAATCTGAAGATCTGCTCTGTGGTGAACTCTCAGGAGTGAGTTTCAAATCTGCTATCTCCATTGCAGTGTGAGCGAAACACAGAGCTCCTTTTTTTGTCAACCACAAAGAGCCCGTCTCAGAACATTGTGCGTGGTGCACCTCCTGGTGGCATTAGCTGATCTCTCTCTGTGTCAGCCCCAATCATCTCTGCACAGCTACGCCACTACACTCCACCCGTCCATAGCACAAATCTCACCCTTGTTGCTAATTGTCTCAATCTGAAGATCTGCTCTGTGGTGAACTCTCAGGAGTGAGTCTCAAATCTGCTATCTCCATTTCAGAGGGGAGCACCTTGCAGTGTGAGCTAAACACATTTGTCAACCACAAAGAGCCCGTCTCAGAACATTGTGCATGGTGCACCTCCTGGTGACATTAGCTGATCTCTCTCTGTGTCAGCCCCAATCATCTCTGCACAGCTACGCCACTACACTCCACCCGTCCATAGCACAAATCCCACCCTTGTTGCTAATCGTCTCAATCTGAAGATCTGCTCTGTGGTGAACTCTCAGGAGTGAGTTTCAAATCTGCTATCTCCATTGCAGTGTGAGCGAAACACAGAGCTCCTTTTTTTGTCCATTTTTTTGTGGTGCACCTCCCGGTGACATTAGCTGATCTCTCTCTCTGTGTCAGCCCCAACTGTCTCTGCACAGCTATGCCACTACACTCCACCCCTCACCAGCACAAATCCCACCGTGGTTGCCAATTTTCTCAATTTGAAGATTTGCTCTGTGGTGAACTGTCGGCAGTGACAAATCCATCGTCTCCATGCAGCGCCCTCTTGTGGTAAATACATATCATCAAACAGCTATGCCATTTTCTACTTCATCGAAATTTAATTTTTTAATACGTTTTATCTCTCCAGCTATCTTTTATTGCACCTGCTTTATGGATCTCTTTATTAATGTTCATTGTAATCAGTGTGTCAGCTTATTTGTGTAAATGTTTCATGGTTAATTACTTTTCTGTTACAGTTCTTCTTTCATAAATCTGTGGGAGTCTCTCTTCTCCTACATAACTACATAATTACAAAATAAAATAAATAACTTGAATTTAAGTGATTTTTTTTTTACCCTGAAAAAAAAATGGACATGAGTAGAAAATAATTGATGAGCTGCACTTTTACTAAAAGCAGTCTGCAGCACTTTTGCCTTTTAATTATTGCCGCGAAGCGTCTTCATTACTTTCTCGACTGTAATGAGCTGCAGTACAAATTTCAAATTACGTCTCATTTTAAAGTTTGAGCGGTACGGAGCTAAAGTGGTGATAAGAAGAAGGAAAAACGTATGGAGTTTTGGGAACGTGCTTAATCACAAGCCAGTAAGGAAGGGCTTTCCATTAGTAGACTTAGGTTCGGTTCACGGTAGAATTGGAGAAGCATATGGTTAATTATCTTCGTATAATACGCTACCGTGGCTGTCCGTTTATCTGTCCAGGATTTTAAATCACCTGCAGCTCACAAACCGTTTGACCTACTGACCTGAAATTTGGTACACATATAGTTCGTGACGTCTACTATCCATTTTCAGGGTGAAGAATGGCCTCTTTTTGTTTTTATTTTATTTTATTGTAGAAATAACTGCGTGGCTGTGTGGCGCATGTGTACGGGTGCCTTTCTCAACCCTACCACCTTCTCCGTCACTTCCCCTACCACTCATATCTTAAATCATTCCTGAGGCAGATTGAAGACTTACCGCAGATACTCACGTATTAGTCGAAAAATTATATGCCTTAAAATTCATTCAAAAAAACAGGGTCGACTTTTCCGCGGGGCAACACAATTTAATAATTATAAGCCAGCACTGGGTCTTTTTACTTCTGGTACATGCTTCCTCAGTTGGTTTGCCCAGTTGTTTTCATACAAGGGACGCTATTGGTGGATGGCTGAGAAGCTACCCAATTAGAGCAAGCAGTTAAGTTCCTGTGTGCTGATTGGCTCAGCGACGGAGCGCCAAATTTGATTCTGCTGCATTAACCAGGAAGTCTCGTCTCGCTCATTCAGCATCAACGTGTTTCGCTGTGTAAAGAGTGCTCTTTTGTATGTGATGATAGAGATAGAGATGATAGAGATAGATAGATAGATAGATAGATAGATAGATAGATAGATAGATAGATAGATAGATAGATAGATAGATAGATAGATAGATAGATACTTTATTAATCCCAATGGGAAATTCACATTCTCCAGCAGCAGCATACTGATACAATAAACAATATTAAATTAAAGATTGAGCATAGTTAAGCCCTTCGTTATGGCTCCAAATCGATCTGCTCCTGCTACTACTTCAGAGGCCGTGCCCAAGCGCCAACGGAAGATGTGAACGATTGCCAAAATTATAATTATTTATAATTAGTTTTACCCTCGACTTATACGCGGGTCATAACAAATTTCGTAATTTTCGGCTTAAAAAATATACTCGACTTATCTGCGAGATCGACTAATACGCGAGTATCTACGGTAAGTGGCAGCTTATGTGAAAAATTATAGAAAACGTACTAAGTAATTGCAACACAAACAGTTTTAACGTGAAAAGGTATCGACAGAAGAAGAGAAGAAGCGAGCCGCTAGGGTGGATAAAAGAAGAGATGCTTAGGAAGCAGTAAGGGCATCAACTTCTGAGCAAACGAATGATAAACGTACAGAGAAAGAGGATGAAGACTAGGAATGCTCAAGTCAAGTGTATTCACTGCACGTTATCATGCAGTGCGCCGTTACTAGTATTAAACATAAGAGCGGTTAACAGAAAATCAAATTCTTAAAATGAGAAACTCCCCTTACTGCTGGTCACGTTCCAACATGTGTTCACATTGTCTTCATACCCCTTCACTTTCTGCACATTGCATTGTCTTACATTTGCCATTTTAGTACTAACCCATAACCCATAATGTCAAAGTGAAAACGAGTCTTCAGAAAAGTTTGCAAAGCTGAAATGACAACAACAGTATGTATTTCTATTGCACATTTTCATAGTTTCAAAGTGCTTTACAGAATGAAGAAAGAGAAAAAAGACAAAATGTATTAAAAAATAAAATTAGACAATACTAATTAACACAGAATAAAAAAGTAAGGTCAAATGGCCAGGGAGGACAGAAAAAACAAAAAAAAAACTCCAGACGGCTGGTGAAAAAAAAATAAAATCTGCAAAGGTTCTGAGTCCACGAGACCACCGAGCCCCCTCTAGGCATTCTGCTTAAAATACTGTAAATGACCTCAATCAGACCTCATGGTGTTCAGGGTTCACATGGAAGAACTTGATGATGATGGTCATGTGGACTTCTGGCCTTTAATCCATCAATATAAGGACATTATGGGGCCCTGATCAGGTGGTGATGGCACAGATCGCCACCACAGAAAATTGGAAAAAGAACAGCAGAGAAAGTAAGGGTTAGTATGGAAATCTCTCCTTCATCTAAGTGTTCCATCCCTTAACTCTTTGAAGGCTGAATATTTTTTTCCAAATAGCACAGTTTTCTAAAAAGCACACAAAGCAAAGACTTCACACAGAAATCAACATAAAACGTATGTTGTCGCATGCTGTGGCCGCCAGTTCACCAGGAATGCGCACAGCAGGCTGGGTGCCAGGCTGTCTTTGCTATCACAGTGCATCACAATCTGCTTTGTGCCTCTTGTCATTGTAAGTGGCGGTCCTTCTAGACAGATGTTGCCATAAGCACATCAGCTGCACAAACCTGTTCAGCACCACGGTCAGCTGGAAACTGATCCGCTGATGCTGGTACCTAACATTCTTTTTTGGTTAATTATATCAAAACCAGAGTCTGACAAGTCAGAGTCCAATTCAGAGGTAATTTGCAAAATGTCATCCACTGAATATTTTTGCTTTACGCATTCGCTTCCATCTCTTAATAATAATAATAATAATACATTTTATTTATATAGCACCTTTCCCATGCTCAAGGCACTTACAGAATATAATAAAGAACGGCAGAATATACAGTATATAGCATTGTACAAACCAGATAAATAAATAAAGAAGATTAAGACAGTAAATTCTGAAAAAAAAAACAGACAACATAACTGATGGTCTCGCACACACACACAGGTTACATGAGCATCTTGACAGAGAAGTAAACTGAGAGAAAGGTAATAAAGTCAAGTAGAGCTAAAAGCCTTCCTGAACAGATGAGTTTTGAGTTGTTTTTTAAAAGAATTCATGGAGTCAGCTGACCTGATTCATTTCGGTAGGTCATTCCAGAGTCTGGGCGCTATACAGCTGAAGGCCCTGCTGTCACCCATGGAGTGTAGATTAGTGAGGGGCACAACAAGATTACCAGAATCAGAGGACCTTAGTGGGCGGGCAGGCACATAGTGATGGAGAAGGTCACTGATGTAGTTTGGTGCAAGGTTATTTAAAGCTTTGTAGGTTATTAGTAGGATTTTATATTCGATTCTGTAGGACACAGGGAGCCAGTGAAGATGGAGCAGGATGGCTGTGATGTGCTCGCTGCTGCTGCTGGTTCGAGTAAGGACTCTTGCAGCTAAGTTTTAAATAAGCTGGAGCTGTGATATAAGATTAGAAGAGGCACCTGCCTGCAGCGAGTTACAATAATCGATGCAGGATGTGATAAAAGCATGGACAAGTTTCTCAGCATTAGAGAAGGAGAGGAAGGAGCGAACACGGGATATGTTACGGAGGTGAAAGTAAGAAAGTTTCTTAATGTGGTTTATGTGGGCGGAATAAGTGAGGGAGGAATCAAAAATGACACCAAGATTCTTTACAGTAGAGGCAGGTCTGATGAGATCACCGCCAAGATGGACTGGGAAGGAGCTCATTTTATTAAGTTGCATTTTAGTCCCAGTTTGCAGGAGTTCAATTTTATTGCAATTTAATTTTAAAGAGTTCTGCTCCATCCAGGTTTTAATTTCACTAAGGTAGGTTGTGAGCTGAGAAAGCTCTGATGAAGTTCCACTTTTAACATTGAAGTAGAGTTGAGTATCATCTGCATAAAAATGATAACCCAATCCATAACTACGGATAATATGGCCAAAGGGAAGCATATAAATACAGAAAAGCAGAGGACCGAGGACAGAGCCCTGAGGGACGCCTTGTGTGACTGGCGCTGAGCTGGATCTGCTGTTGCCAAGACTAACAAACTCTTGCATATCAGTCAGATAGGACTTGAACCACTGGAGGGCAGTGCCAGAGATACCCAGCATGTTCTCCATTCTGGACAGTAGGATGTCATGTCTGACAGTGTCAAATGCTGCACTGAGGTCTAACAGAATTAATATGCTAGTTTGTCCAGAGTCTGCTGCCATAAGCAAATCATTGGTTACCCGTAGCAGAGCAGTTTCACAGCTGTGCCGCGCCCTGAAACAGGACTGAAAGGGTTCCATCAAATTATTAGAGGTTAGGTAATTGGTGAGTTGGGAAGCTACAACACGCTCAAGAACTTTTGACAGGAAAGGTAAGTGGGAAATAGGCCGGAAATTGTTAAGATTGTCAGCATCAAGGCCAGACTTTTTTAACATTGGGGTTACAGAAGCAATTTTAAAAGTGAGCGGCACAGAGCCAGTGTCAAGGGATGAGTTTATTATTGTTGTAACAGTCGGGATTATGGCATGAAGGCAGGATTTAAGTAGTGTGGTGGGGATGGGGTCCAGTACACAAGTAGTCGGCCTCATCTTACAAAGCAGGTTATTAACAAACGCAGAAGTGACTGGTGAGAACTTAGAGAAGGAGCTGGATGGAGTGGGAAAACAGGGAGAGATATAAACAGATGATGTATTTATGTTAGTTGAATTATTTAGATCTTTAATTTTGTTACGGAAAAAGTGGAGGAATTCCTCACAGACTTCAGTAGAAGAGGTAGTTGGACCAGATGCGGGTTCAAGTAGTTTATTAACTACAGAGAACAAAACCCTTGGGTTATCATGGCCACTTTCTATTATTCTGCCATAATGGGTGTTCTTGGCAGAAGTTAGTGCTTCTCTGTAAGCTCTTTGGTGGTCAGAGAAAGCCTGGATGTGCACGGTGAGGCCAGACTTACGTGACATTCTCTCAAGGCGTCGGCCAGCTGCTTTCATAGATCGCAATTCTGAGTTATACCAAGGAGCTGAGCGTTTAAAGGAAACCTCCTTATGTTTTAAAGGAGCTGTTTTATCTAATGCTGATGTCGATGGCAGATGTCGATGCCATTTTTGCCGTTGTTTGCTCTTTGGCCGAACGCAGGGGATCTCGGTCAAACCAATGAAGCTAATTTTCCTTCTAGTAAAGGGAGTCCAACTAAAATATAAAAGGTGGGTTTGGTCACAGTTTACTGCTGATTACCACAGTCAACCCCTCCTTTTGACAAAAGTCGACATCCGCCCTGAAAGAGTTAATTGAGCACTTCTTATAGACGCCCCCTTTGGCAGAAATTCATGCTTCTGTTCCTCTTGGGTAAGTCTCTGCAAGCTCTGCACACCTGGATTTAGGTGGTTTATCCCATTCTTCCTAGCAGGTCCTTCTCAAACTCCATCAGACTGGATAAGAAGCATCTGTAAACTTCCATCTTCAGGGCTCTCCATTGATGTTTAATGCAGTCTTGACCATTCAAAGACCATCAGAGACTTGCCCTGAAGCCATTCTGGAACCATTGTCCCAGTCTGAGTTCACATGTACTTTGGACCTTTGGAGCTGCGAGGCTCTTAACTGGTACCAAGAAAAGAGAGACTATCACTCCTGTGCTCGCATCCTTGCATTGGCTGCCTGTTAAATATAGAGTCAAATTTAAGGTTTCATTATTCGTTTTTAAAGCTCTCCATGGCATGGCTCCCAGCTATATCTCCGACCTTGTCAGCCTCCATTCTATGTCTCGAGCTCTACAGTCCTCTGATCAGATGTTTTTAACTGTACCACGTTCTCGGTTGAGGTTTAAAGGAGATCGGGCCTTCCTTGTAGCTGCCACAAGACTCAGGAATAGTCTGCCATCTTTTTTTAAGTCATCCCCCACACTAAATATTTTGAAGTCAGATTTAAAAACCTATTCGTTTTCTCAGGATTTTGAGTTATTTAAAAGACTAAGTTTTCTGCTGTCTGTTCTGTTTTGGTGTGTTTCTTGTTGCTGTCAATTAATCGTGGTTATCTCCTTCTATTGCTGTCTTAGTCATTTTATTCCTTTTAAAACGTGTCTTCTCTACACTTCTCTTTCATTTTGTTTAGATGTTTGGTTTATTTTAATTGATTTTAGCAATTGCAACACTCTGGTTGACACTTGTGTCTTATGCCAAGGAGGTTAAAAGACAACAAGCGTCACTTGGGCTGTCAAAACAGAGCTAGAGGTGTCAATCCCGAGTGTCAATTGAGCAATGGTGTAGACACATTTCAGATAAGACACAAGGTTTACTGGGACTGTAAAAGTGCCAACAGCGTTAGTGTCGAGCATTACTCGGGCAGCGGTATTGGCATGTCTTGTATAAGCATCAGGCCCAAGCGTTACCCCAGCAATGGTGTAGACACATTTCAGATAAGACATGAGGTTTACTGGGACTGTAAAAGTGCCAACAGCGTTAGTGTCGAGTGTTACTTGGGCAACGGTGAAGGCATGTCTTGTGTAAGCGTCAAGCCCGAACGTTACCACAGCAATGGTGTAGACACATTTCACATAATACAATACAATACAATTTTTTTTTGTATAGCCCAAAATCACACAAGAAGTGCCGCAATGGGCTTTAACAGAACCTGCCTCTTGACAGCCCCCCAGCCTTGACTCTCTATGAAGACAAGGAAAAACTCCCAAAAAAACCCTTGTAGGGAAAAAAATGGAAGAAACCTTCGGGAAAGGCAATTCAAAGAGAGACGCCTTTCCAGGTAGGTTGGGCGTGCAGTGGGTGTCAAAAAGAAGGGGGTCAATACAATAAAGTGCAATACACAGAACAGAACAAATCCTCAATACAGTATAAAAATAAAAATTTTAGAAGTACGGAGTAGAATTTAACAGTAGATGATATCACATAATATGATTTGGATTTGTTTAGAGTCCTGGAGACCTCATTCATCAAGCTGCCTCCCCCATTTGGCCATTCCACAGCTGAAATAGCGCTAATCCGAAGAAAGGACCCCTCTTTCCCACAATTCCTGCAATCATCCATCTGGGACGACTTTACCTTAGGCAGGCAAAACAACTTGGCAGGTGGGCCGTGGCATCAAGTGCCACATTTGAGTACCGAGATCAGAAACAGAATAGGTGAGAGTTAGTAACAAATTCTAACTATCATGTTACTTATGTTTTAGTGCTCAGCAGCTCTAGTCAGGGTGTGCTAAACTGAAGTAGTGAGGATTTAAAAGCTGAGACCAAAGGGGCACCTCTTATAGTAGCAGGCAGACCAGTACACAGTTTAGGGGCCCTGTAACTAAAAGCTCAACCTCCCATTGTTATTTTATTAATCCTTGGAACCATAAGGAGACCAGCATCTTGAGATCTTAATGTGCGCTCCGGTTTGTAAGTCATGATAAGTTCAGACAAGTAAGCCGGACCTTGGCCATTTAATGCTGTACTAGCCAACCCGCAGCGTAACATACGCCGCATAATTATGTATTGATGGGTGAACATTTGCTGAACGACACAGTTGTCCAAATGGGGTGGGTTTGTGGATACCACTGTGAATGAATGAAAAGATGGACCTCTGGAGAGAGCAACATACAATTGTCTGTGACTGAAAGCGGGATCGTCTGTGACGATGGAGGCCACGCTGGTGAAAGTTACTTAGTCGGTAGGGATAAGTTTCAGCACTTGTTCATTAAGGTGTAGCGAGTCTTTGTTGTTGACGTATAATATAGCTTGCGTACTGAGATGTTCCGGAGTCACAGTTGAGAAACACTTTTTTAATGTCTTTTAAGCACAGGGGAAAAAAAATAACATCCGTAGTGTAATAAGCCACCAAGAAAAGTAACATTGCAACAATGCACGCTCCGATCCGATCGCTGTAAACAAAAGTGAAAACAAAATCGAGGCCGGTGCATTCTTTAACTGCCTTGTAGCGCAGTGGTAGTGCTGCTGTTTTGCAGTAAGGAGACTGTGGAAGATTTTGGGTTCGCTTCCCGGTTTCTCCCTGTGTGGATAGCACTTTGAATACTGAAAACACCGGTATATCAATGTAATGAAGTATTATCATTCTTATGTGTCCAGCGCTCTCTCTCTCGCGCACCTGTATGCGTGTGTGTGTGTGTCGCTCGCTCTCTCTCGCTCGCTGCACGTGTTCCTGCAGGCGTACCAGTAAGTGAATGAAAAGATGGAACTCTGGAGAGAGCAACATACAACTGTCCGTGACTGAGAACTGGTTTTGGCAGATACATGCACATCTTTTTGAAAGTTTGGCCCTGTGCCTTATTAATTGTCATCGCAAAGGCAAATCTAACAGGAAATTGTCTTTGCTCAGATGCACGCGCAGGCTCTCTCTCAGCAGCACAGGAGCCTCCCCGCCCCCCCCCCCCCCCCCTCTCTCTCAGCAGCACAGGAGCCTCCCAGCCCCCCCCCTTCTCTCTCTCTCTGAGCAGCACAGGAGCCTCCCCGCCCCACCCCCCCCCCTCTCTCTGAGCAGCACAGGAGCCTTCCCGGTGCCCCCCCCCCCTCTCTCTCAGCAGCACACGAGCCTCCGCCGGCCCCGCCCCTTTCTCTCTCTCTCTCTCAGCAGCACACGAGCCTTCCCAGCTCCCCCCCCCCCTCTATCTCTCAGCAGCACAGGAGCCTTCCCATCCCCCCCCCCTCTCTCTCAGCAGCACACGAGCCCCCCCCCTCTCAGCAGCACAGGAGCCTTCCCGGTGCCCCCCCTCTCTCTCTCTCAGCAGCACAGGAGCCTTCCCGGTGCCCCCCCCTCTCTCTCTCTCAGCAGCACAGGAGCCTTCCTAGCCCCCCCCCTCTCTCAGCAGCACACGAGCCTCCCCCCTCCCTCTCTCAGCAGCACAGGAGCCTTCCCGGTGCCCCCCCCCTCTCTCTCTCAGCAGCACAGGAGCCTTCCCAGCTCCCCCCCCCCCTCTCTCTCTCAGCAGCACAGGAGCCTTCCCAGCCCCCCCCCTCTCTCTCTCAGCAGCACATGAGCCTTCCCAGCGCCCCCCCCCCTCTCTCTCTCAGCAGCACATGAGCCTTCCCAGCCCCCCCCCTCTTTCTCTCTCTCAGCAGCACGCGAGCCCCCCCCCTCTCTCTCTCTCTCTCTCTCTCAGCAGCACATGAGCCTTCCCAGCCCCCCTCTCTCTCTCTCAGCAGCACATGAGCCTTCCCAGCGCCCCCCCTCTCTCTCTCTCAGCAGCACATGAGCCTTCCCAGCGCCCCCCCCTCTCTCTCTCAGCAGCACATGAGCCTTCCCAGCCCCCCCCCCTCTTTCTCTCTCTCAGCAGCACGCGAGCCCCCCCCCTCTCTCTCTCTCTCTCTCTCTCTCTCTCTCTCTCTCTCTCTCTCTCTCAGCAGCACATGAGCCTTCCCAGCGCCCCCCCTCTCTCTCTCTCAGCAGCACATGAGCCTTCCCAGCGCCCCCCCCCTCTCTCTCTCAGCAGCACATGAGCCTTCCCAGCCCCCCCCCTCTCTCTCTCTCTCTCAGCAGCACGCGAGCCCCCTTCCCCTCTGTCTCTCAGCAGCACGTGAGCCCTCTCTCTCTCTCTCTCTCTCTGTAACATTGCAGCAGTTTCATAAACACTTTTTTTTAAAATGAGTTTTAAGCACAGGGGGGAAAAAAGGAACATTTGAACAAATCCGAACTTTATTTAAAAGCCAACCAAGATAGTAACATTGCAGGAGTTCACCATTTTTAATCAGGCGACTGACAGTAGTAGAGTCAGGCACAGAGAAGGTCAGCTGCTGAGAAAGCGTCTCGACTGTTGCAGGGCGGTGAAGCAGGTGAGACGCTAATGAAAAAGAGACACAGGGCTTATTGGTTTTTAAAGACTGCTTCCTTCATTGTGTTTTAACCTCAGTTTTAAAGGATTGTGCGGCTCTCTCTGTCACGCTGCCTGTGTGTGCGCGCGGCTCTCTCTCTCGGGCTGCCTGTGTGTGCCTCTGTCTCTCTGTCGCGCTGCCTGTGTGTGAACCAAGGTTCCACTGAGGTTGACTAATGAAAAGTCAATGTGGCTCAGAGCTGCATGTGGACTGTGGCACAGACAAACAGAAATGACGGCATGTTTTCCGAGGCGTCGCGTCCGAGTTGGTGGGCGTGGCTCTGTGATTTTTTTCGTCGTATCCAATGGTCTAAGAGTTGGTGGGCGTGGCTCCTTCCTGCGTGCGCCATGGGTGTCTTACTTGTCAGCGGCTTAGTGAATCCACGCCCCTTCCGGCGTGCTTTCCATGGGTGGCTACTTGTCTTCCGGCTTAGTGAATTATATATATATATAGATATGTTAAAAGGAGGATTTTGAAATCTGCCCTAAACTTAACCGGGAGCCAGTGTAAGGATTTAAGAACTGGAGTTACTGTATGTGGGCTGTAAAAGTGTCAACAGCGTTAGTGTCAAGAGTTACTCGGGCAACGGTATGGGTGTGTCTTGTGTAAGCATCAGGCCCGAGCGTTATCCCAGCAACGGTATAGACACATCTTCTTCTATCCTCATAATGGCGTCTTGTAAGAAACCCCTCTCCTAAGCAGTGATGACGAAGTGAATCTGTCTTCAGGCAGTGAAATCGAAACGGTCAGGGATTCTGGGAATCCGAAAATGACGCTCACATCACTCGCACATGTGCAGTGTGCTGTTTATATGATTATTATTATTATTATGCTTTCTACACTTCTGACTTTATACCTCTAGTGTTTTGCATGTTTAACAGTACAAAGATGAGATTTAATAAAAATGTCATTTTTCAAGCCATAAAATGGTACCCTTTCCTACAAAGTTTTGTTTGAGAAAAAAAATGTAACGCTAAGTAGGTTAAATGTGCTATAGAAAAAAATATGAAATGAAATATGCAAAAGCATATACAGGATTTGCTATTATGACAGGATTTAATGGCCTTTGCAGACACAGCAATGAATGGATTTCTTTTTACTGTCTGATTCATCGATTTCTAAACCTACAAAAAGAAGAAAAATCAACACAAAGCCGACAACCCAATAGATCACTGGGCAGCCCAGCCGGCGCCATTTATTTTTACTGCATGAATACCTGGAGTACATGACGAGCCTTAGTCGTATTCATCTAGCTTGACTTTATTTTTCCAAAGTAACACTCATCATCCCAGTGATTTTAATGAATTGTGCGTCCACTTAATGTGCTGCGGTCTTTCGTTTTAATCTCATCGTGTGGCACACCTCAAGCCACCCCCCGCCACCCCCCATTCCTGATTAGTCTTAAATTAAGTGAACGCCACAAATGATTAACATGAGCCGTAGCGCTAAGAGGAATTCAGATATTTCCATCACTGCCACTTGCAGGGTAGCGGAGGATTTGACCGAAATTTCGAATCCTGAATGGTGCAGGTAATTACTCCTTTATCAGACTCTTGTATAATTGGACTTAGGGGGTGGTGGGGGGGGGGGAACCTGGGGTGGTGGTCTGCTGGTACAGATGATAGCTAACTGAGCAGTGTGTGAAAAAATCAAAGACTTCAAAAGGCATGAAGAAAGAAGACACAAAAATGGTGACGTCGCTCCAAAGGACAGTTCAAATTTTGCTGTTAGTGGACAGATAGAATTGTGTGTTGTGCCATCGTTTTATCTTATTTCATCCTTAGGATCATAGGATATTGTAAATGTAAGCATTTGATTTTCCTTAACTCTTTCAGGGCTGATGTCGACTTTTGTCAAAAGGAGGAGTTGACGATAGTAATCAACCGTCAACTGTGACAAAACCAACCGTTATGTTTTAGTTGGAGTCTTGTTGCTAGAAAGGTTTCTTGGTTTTGACCCGAAATTTCCTGCACTCCCATGAGTATCATCCACCCATCCATTGTCCAACCCGCTGAATCCGAACACAGGGTCACGTGGGGTCTGCTGGAGCCAATCCCAGCCAACACAGGGCACAAGGCAGGAACTAATCCTGGGCAGGGTGCCAACCCACCGCAGGACACACACAAACACACCCACACACCAAGCACACACTAGGGCCAATTTAGAGTCGCCAATCCACCTAACCAGCATGTCTTTGGACTGTGGGAGGAAACCGGAGCACCCGGAGGAAACCCACGCAGACACGAGGGAGAACATGCAAACTCCACACAGGGAGGGCCCGGGAAGCGAACCCGGGTCCCCAGATCCCCCAACTGCGAGGCAGCAGCGCTACCCACTGCGCCACCGTGCCGCCCCCCACGAGTATCAAGGCACAAATAACTGCAAAGTTGGCCCTGACACCTGGCGAGAGATCCAAGTGGATTTGTAAAGTAGACCACTCCGGGGACGACATTTTGCCTGTCAGACTCTGATTTTGATACAAGCGTTCAAAGACGATTGTGAGGTTCTGGCTTCAGCTGATTGGTCTTCAACTATTCGTGGTGCTGGTCAGGTTCAAGTAGCTGACACGCCACATGGCACTGTTACGCCTGGGAGGACTGAAAATTAACAATGACAAGAGGTAGAAACCAGATTGCAATGTACTGCGACAGTGACCATTGCTGCTGCTGCCCCAGCCACGCAAAGACAGCCTGGCAGCAAGCCTGCCGCACATTCTTGGCAAACT
The DNA here is from genome assembly GCF_900747795.2 of Erpetoichthys calabaricus. Classification (NCBI taxonomy): domain Eukaryota; kingdom Metazoa; phylum Chordata; class Cladistia; order Polypteriformes; family Polypteridae; genus Erpetoichthys; species Erpetoichthys calabaricus. The sequence continues at coordinate 187,146,046 of NC_041401.2, forward strand.
GGCAGCCACAGCATGCAACAACAGACATTTTATGTTGATGTCTGTGTGACCCCATTGCTTTTCAGAAATGTATGTTTTTTTGGAAAAAATATTCTGTGTAAAACGTTTTTGGATTTTATGGTAGTGGTATGGTAGTGGGGCTCGGATGGCTGTCCCATTGCTTAGTGTCGTTTTTGCACACGTGGTTACGTCAGTGTTATGAATCGAGTGTTTTCCCAGTGTGATGTCTCCTGAAAGGTCCAAAAGCCAGCCTAGAACAGGCCTCACCCCATTTAGCCTGACCTAACAAAATCATTGAGAGGCTTTGGCCTACTTAGGCCCAAAATGAGGAACAGGCTTTTGTCCCATATCACAAAAACCAGACATAAGAGTCGTGAAAAGGTTTGGGGCAGCCAGTTCCTGGCTGCAAAGTTGCTTTCAATAGAAATAGCACTGATGTGCACAAAACCGAGTCCAACACAGAACTGAGGGAACAGGGAAAAGGTGGAGACTTTTAAAGGGGAAGACAGGAAGTGAAGTCAAAGGGGTTGGGGTCATGAAGGTACTTCTGTCATTGGTGCGACCCTGGACGTGACATCACAGGGGCTGGAGCCGACATCACAGGGGCTGGAAGGTCTCCTTCCATTGGCTCGGTCCCGGAAGTGATGTCAAGAGGACCAGGTGGGATCTCTCGTGAATGGTCTGCAGGCAAGGGAGATAAAGAGTCAGTGCACTCTGCCACATCCTGGTATGTCTCGGAACTGCCCTTACTCAAGCCCTTTAGCTGCCTCCCATGCGCATGTGTGTGACACCCAATAATAGAATGGCCCGTTTTATTGGCTAACTAAAAAAGATTACAATATGCAATCTGTCGAGGCAACTCAGGCCCCTTCTTCAGGCAAGATTACGTCTTACCTGAAGAAGGGGCCTGAGTTGCCTTGACAGCTTGCATATTGTAATCTTTTTTAGTTAGCCAATAAAAGGTGTGATTTTGCTTGACTTCTCACTACATTCATAATGGCTAACACGGTACAACATCCTAGTACTACTGTCCCAAAATAGACCTAAAAATATCAGAAATGCACTTCAAGGCAGAAGGCAAGCTGTTAAAATTCTCCGGTGTAAGGACAAGGCACTAACGCTAACTGATGCTCCTGACCTCCTCCTCCTGTATGATTTTATGAATTGTGATGCTGCCACATGATTGGATGATCAGATAATTGCATGGGTTAGCATGTGTACTGGTGGTCCTAATAATCTGCACAGTCAGTGTATGTGAAGGTTTGCCTTTTATTTATAATTCTGCAGGTCAAATGCAATTTTGCATGAAACCTATAAATATGATGTAAACCTTCATGTACACTATAGGAGGAGAATGGGTATCTTGGTTTGGTGAAGGAGGACAGTTTCTTAACCAGAAGGGAAGCCAAAGAGGTGTGGAAACCAGGGGCGCACCTAATGCCCTGACCCGACAAAAACAGGCATGACACCAATTCTGTGTGCAGATGGTGCAGACCTATAAATACCTGGGAGTGCAGCTGGATGATAAATTAGACTAGACTACCAATACTGATGCTCTGTGTAAGAAAGGACAGAGCCGACTATACTTCCTTAGAAGGCTGGCGTCCTTCAACATCTGCAATAAGATGCTGCAGATGTTCTATCAGACGGTTGTAGCGAGCGCCCTCTTCTACGCGGTGCTGTGATGGGGAGGCAGCATAAAGAAGAGGGACGCCTCACACCTGGACAAACTGGTGAGGAAGGCAGGCTCTATTGTAGGCACAGAGCTGGACAGTTTAACATCCGTGGCAGAGCGATGGGCGCTGAGCAGACTCCTATCAATTATGGAGAATCCACTGCATCCACTGAACAGGATCATCTCCAGACAGAGGAGCAGCTTCAGCGACAGACTGCTGTCACTGTCCTGCTCCACTGACAGACTGAGGAGATCATTCCTCACCCAAACTATGCGACTCTTCAATTCCACCCGGGGGGGTAAACGTTAACATTTAACATTATACAAAGTTATTGTCTGTTTTTTACCTGCATTATTATCAATCTTTAAATTTAATATTGTTTATTGTATCAGTATGCTGCTGCTGGTGAATGTGAATTTCCCATTGGGATTAATAAAGTATCTATCTATCTATTATATAGTGCCTTTCATATCTATCTATCTATCTATCTATCTATTATATAGTGCCTTTCATATCTATCTATCTATCTATCTATCATATAGTGCCTTTCATATCTATCTATCTATCTAATTCATCCAACAAAAGCCCCTTTATTTAGGGAGTGAAATCCAGAGGAGTCACACGTACTATAATACCACTGTCCCTTTCTTCCAAGCCTGGCAGCCCCCTTCCTTCTCTACACCTTGTAGGTGAGCATCATCCACCGTCTCCTGTTTCAGGCTCAGGTAGCTGGCTCCTTTTATGTCAGAGACCTCCAGGTGGCTTGTTAGGTAGGCCTGGAATTACTCCCAGGTGTGGTGGAAGCCCAAAGTAGGGCTCTGCAGCACCTGCAGCTCCCCCGGTGGCATCCCTGGAATCCAACAGGGCTGAGCTAACCAATGCCAATGTCCCATAAACCCCAGGTACACCCCAGGTGGACCGCCAATCAGCAGTTTGGTGGAGATAATGCCCCACCATAAGTCCTTCCATTACGGAAGTGTCCCAGTCGTGTAATGGAACCGGCTGCCATCCATCATAGCGGAAAGACAGATGGGTTGGCCAGCTGGATAAAGCAATAACTTTGTGCCCGGCTGGTCTAATACATTGTTTGGACCAGCAGAAACCCAGAGTAGGGTGCAGTTCCTTCCCTCATATTTCAGGTGGCAGTGGTCGTCATATGGTAGACCTGTCGGGACGCCCACAGGGGTGCTTGGGAATTGAAGTCTGAAAGTTCAGCCCTGTCAGGGACCCTGGGTAGCCAATAGAGGGCGCTGTTGGGAGAGGACCGCCCCATTTTCTATATGTCATCAAGGAAGACACGCTGTGGCACTGGAAAAGCCTGCTGCTTCACATCACGGAGTCAGAGTCGGGGGGCAGCGGGCAATTTTCAACAGAGGAAGAATTTGCTTATTTTGTGTATTGTGGCTTCTGCGGTGGGCTGGCACCCTGCCCGGGGTTTGTTTCCTGCCTTGCGCCCTGTGTTGGCTGGGATTGGCTCCAGCAGACCCTCGTGACCCTGTAGTTAGGATATAGCAGGTTGGATAATGGATGGATGGTTGTATTCTGGATGATCTTTAAAAGAATGATTATTGTGACAGTATCTTGGATAAATAGAAATCTTTTATTTTACCCTAAAAGCATGTTGGCCATTACCGTGTCTGAATTTTGGAGCTCAGCAGTGCCCCCTGGTGGTTACAATGCTCACTGAACAAAATTATTATGAACCACTACCACATCTTGTAAAATCATGCAGATGCAACTCCGGAGCGCCAGTCAGTGTTGGCATTAAACACCAGAATGGGGGAAAAAGTGTAATTTCAATGATCTTGACCGTGGCGCGATTGTTGATGCCAGACGGGCAGACCTGACCTGGTCCGCGTTTCACCTACAGCCTGCTATCCCAGGGACTGAACTAGGAATTGAATCGGGGTTCCCTGGAGTGGGTGGTCAGCATCTCTAACCACCCTGCACATTCTTCTTACACACGGTAAGGTCACCTTTCACTCAGCTGGTCTCGTCAGTGGCATTTGATCCGCAGACGGGCGGAACGAGAAGCTGAGGGTGAATCCAATTTCAGCTACAATACAGCAGAGCGTGTTAAAGCAGTTTATAAGCATCCGGCGACCGCAATGTCTGCTCTCTCTCTGACTTTATTCTGCGGTGCATCTGCCTATTGTAACTTCATAAATGTGGTTAACAAATACATTGGAAAATCAATGCATGATCCTCGATTTCATTTGCCAAGTTAAACACCAATTTCAAAGTGTCTTGTCAGCCATTTGGGAACAGTTTTATCCTTTCGACAACAACACGGCAGAGCTGAGAAGTGGGATTTAATCCATAATGCTGTTTATGGATCGGTAGCCCCACTGGGGGTTGTGTCTTTGGCACTTTGAAGTGATCTTTAAGAACTTGAGCTCGCTCTTCTAATTGTATTTTGACCTATTTGAGCTCCAAGAGAAGGATAATTTGCCAGATTGAAAAAAAAAAAAAAGCAAAATATGCTGCAAAATGTCCTTAAAGCAAAATCATTCGTGCGCAAGTCTGACTCTGAGGACCTGAATTTAACTCTTGGGTTTTTTTTGTTTTTTTCTAAGGATCTGTGCTGGGATCTGGAAGGTTGCCGGTTCAAAACCCATTACTGCCAGAAGGGATCAGCAACAACAACATTTATTTCTATAGCCCATTTTCATACAAACAATGTAGCTCAAAGTGCTTTACAGGATGAAGTAAGAGATAAAAGACAAAATATAAAAAATAAAATTAGGCAATACTAATTAATATAGAATAAAAGTAAGGTCCGATGGCCAGGGAGGACAGAAAAAACAAAAAAAACTCCAGAGGGCTGGATGAAAAAAACAAAATCTGCAGGGGTTCTGAGGGCACAAGACCACCCAGCCCCCTCTAGGCATTCAACCTAAAATAAATGATCTCAGTCAGTCCTCATGGTATTCAGGGTTCTCATGAAAGAACTTGATGCTGATGGTCATGTGGACCTCTGGCCTTCCATCCATCAATGTAAGGACTGCATGGTGCTTTGATCAGGTGGTGGTGGCACAGACCGCCAACCACAGAAAACCAGAAAAACAACAGCAGAAAAATTAGGGGTTGGTAGATTTCGGAGACACCATGAATGATAAGGATAATTCAATGCATATACAGAATATCAGGATTAAACTAAAATGAAGCTATGAGAAAGCCATATTAACATAATGTGTTTTTAGCAGTGTTTTAAAGTTCTCCACTGTATTAGCCTGGCGAATTTCTATCGGGGGTGGCGCAGTGGGTAGCGCCTGGGTTCGCTTCCCAGGTCCTCCCTGCGTGGAGTTTGCATGTTCTCCCCGTGTCTGCATGGGTTTCCTCCCACAGTCCAAAAACAAGCAGGTTAGGTGGATTGGCGATTCTAAATTGGCCCTCATGTGTGCTTGGTGTGTGGGTGTGTTTGTGTGTGTCTTGCGGTGGGTTTGCACCCTGCCCAGGATTGGTTCCTGCCTTGTGCCCTGTGTTGGCTGGGATTGGCTCCAGCAGACCCCCGTGACCCTGTGTTCAGATTCAGCGGGTTGGAAAATGGATGGATATATATATACAGTGATCCCTCGCTATATCGCGCTTCGTCTTTCACGGCTTCACTCCATCGCGGATTTTAAATGTAAGCATATGTGAATATATATCGCGGATTTTTCACTGCTTTGCGGATGTCTGCGGTCTACAGTACGTGTGCTTCCTCAGTTGATTTGCCCATTTGAATTGAAACAAGGGACGCATTTGAATTGAAACAAGGGACGCTATTGGTGGATGGCTGAGAAGCTACCCAATTAGAGCATACGGTTAAGTTCCTGTGTGCTGCTGATTGGCTCAGCGACGGAGTGCTGCATTAACCAGGAAGTACTAATCTCACTCATTCAGAATTAACGTGCACAAGCGCCAACAGAAGATGCAAATGATTGCAGAAAAGGTAAAAGTTTTGGATATGTTGAAGGAAGGAAACAGCTACACCGCTGCAGGACACCATTACAGCATAAATGAGTCCACGATTCTTTTTATTTAAAAAGTAGGAAAAGCATATAAGATCTACGGCTGCAGTTTCTTTTAACCAGGGCGCAAAATGAGTTGCAAGTGGATGTTGTAAGGCAGTAGTCTGGATGGAACCTGCTTTAGGGATTTGTATTGAAGAGTGATGGAAGAAGAAGAACAACGGTGCTAAACAGTCGCCTGAAGAGGCTCCTTTAGAAGAGCTGTAACGCTCTCCTTTGTTGTGCAGTAAAATTAAACTCATCGTTATCGGACAAGTCGTCGTGTCATTGTTGGTGAGTAACCATAATTAATTATTTACGTACAGTACTTATTACATGTACATAGTTTAGTGTCACTGTACACACATTTTACTGTATACAGTTTTTCTTGCATTGTACGTATTTATTGCTGGTGGCCTGTCTGTTGTAATGGCTGTAACATATGTGATATCGGAGACGCTCGATATCTTTAAAATAATATTTAGGTTTTACTGTATGTAAACTGTGTTTACATACATAATTTCAACGAATCTTACCTAATATCTAAGAGAATACAAAGGGTTTATGCTGTATAATTGTGCGTGAAATGTTTATAATAGTGTGGGAGAGTTTATAAGGGCTTAAAATATATAAAAATAACCACATGAACATATGGGTTCTACTTCGCGGATTTTCTTATTTCGCGGGTGGCTCTGGAACGCAACCCCCGCGATGGAGGAGGGAATACTGTACTGTATATATATATATATATATATATATATATATATACATACACACAATAAACCCTCCCTTGCCCTTGTAACATATAACAAACAACACGAATAACAAAAAATGAATGATATACGGAGTGATCGTGAACTTGTGTCCGGTTTTAAAAACTGTCCTGAATATGGTTGACTGAACTAGCGATAAATGAGTCATTTGATTTTCCCGGAACAAAATGGAGCAGCCTCACCGTGAATCCTCGGCGCGTGGTGGATGATGAAGTCCAACCCCGGGGTCTCTCGTGATGAGGGTATTGAAGTAAGTCCGGAGGACTTAAAAACAAACTGGATGAAAATGCGTGATGTGGAATACAGCAAGTACAGATGGCTCGTGGTTGTGAAAATGAAAGTCTTCTTCCTTTCTCTTCTATTCCCTCCTGATTCTTAAATAGTCCTGTGATGGATGTAATTGATTAAGAGCAAACAGGTGTTTTCCAGGATTGAGGCTGCGGTCTCCTCCCATCATCCCATTCACTGACACACAAACAGAAAGCGGGACGATGGAACAAGACACACGTGGTACTAACACTGACAACACTATTACTACTATGTAGCCCCGCTACAGGATCTAGAAAACCAAAAATTTACAATCAGACTTAACATAAGGGAAAGTCATTTTTAGTGCTGTGCAATAGCTAACCCTGTGCTCTCGGACTCCCCCGAGAGGTCTTGCAAAAAGCAAGCAGTGTGGTGTGGTGGTTAAGGCTTTGGACTTTGAATCCCACCACTGGCTCCGAGCCAGTCATATCACAAGCATTGTAAGTTGCTTTGGATTAAAGTGTCAGCCAAATAAGTGAAAACAAAAAGACATTTTCCCCTTGGGGATAAATACAGTATGCTAAAAAAATATATACATTCGATGTTGATTGATTAGCTGTATTATTTGTTCTATGATTTTGTGATCTTGTTTTTTATGTTTCTGCTGCTGTATGCACGTGAATCTCTCCATAGGATTAATAAAGTTTCTCTATTCTAATCTAATCTACTTGATTGAGTGTGCCCTGCTATGGACTGGCACCCTGTTTTACTCTCAAGGTGACCGAGTTTAAGACTCAGACTCGTCTCATCCCTGCAATGGAGACGGAAAAATCTTTTTTACAATGAGAGTATTATAATTTATGAAGAGAACGCACAAAACTGTCACGGTTCAAGTCTGCCTTTTTAACACAGTGCCCACCTCTCTAGTTACGTGACATTTAAGTGGCCTCTGCAACTGTTCCACCTCAGCCCATTTTTCTCTAATATCATTTTAATATTACATATGCTACAATTAAATGAAAATGCCAACAGGCTGAAGTGAGACAGTCACAGGAGGTGCTAAATGAGATGATTTGGGAAATGACATTCAGAGTGTTGTAAATGTCATTCGAAGCAAAATAAAAATAAGGAATTGCCAATTATGGCTTAAAACAAAAAAGTCAAGCGCCCAACTCGCATAGTGCTAATGACAAATCCTTTTGGAGGCAAAACTATAAGATTTGAACTTTGAGAGGGAAGGAAAAGCTTCGGATTTTATGGTTCTTTTGTGAAACGGATGCCCCTTTGTTTCGTTTGCTCCATGTTCTTGGAGTGGGTTTCAACAAATAGAGGGTGGTGCACGAAAAAGTAGCCCCACACGCATCAAGGAGCTGCCCAGGTTTGTAACCGCAGGTGAAGCTACGGGACGTCCCCTGTTTATGTTTTTGTTAAGTTTCATTTTGAGCAGACGTGCTGTGTTCATTGCAACGGCGTATTTCGATGCCTTAGCTGAATATGTTTGCACAGATTCCTTCAACTCGGCTTGTGGGCAACTCGTAGAACGATCTTACGCTGTGAGTGGTCTTGTGAAATGATCGAGTCAGCTGTTGGTGAGGAAGTGGTTGTGATGGTCCAGGACAGGCATAAAACGCTGGCCCAGTTGGTTATTGAGGTTCTATTCAATAAGGGCGCACACAAAAAGGCGAGCCTCAAAAGGGCGACCTCAATTGGGTGCGGCGAATAAAGACGCGCGTAAATAAAGGCGAGCTTCAAAAGGGCGACCTCAATTGGGTGCGGCGAATAAAGGCGCGCGTAAATAAAGGTGAGCTTCAAAAGGGCGACCTCAATTGAGCACAGCAAATAAAGGCGTTCGTAGATAATTTAGTTCAAATGGCTCTGGAATATGTGAAGAGCAACAAAGGTGCAGATCTACTCATAGTCGAAGGCTACACATTGCGCCCAATTAAGGTCGCCCTTTTGAGGCTCGCCTTTATTTACTCGCACCTTTATTCGCCGCACCCAATTGAGGTCGCCCTTTTGAGGATCGCCTTTTTGTGCGCGCCCTTATTGAAGGATACCGGTTATTGAAGGAGTGCTGCTTGCAGTTCATGTCTAAGATTTGCAGTCGTCTTTGGTGGATTTTTATTTATAGATGAAAATCGGAAACCATTTCATTTTTAGGATTTCTCAACCCAAGGAATCCAATTCTGCTATCTGTTTTGTGATTTACTACTTTACTTATGGCAGGGGGCCACAAGAGGAAGTCGGGAGTAGCAGAAAAGTATGTGAAGGTGGTGCAGGACATGTATGAGGACTGTGTGACTGCGGTGAGGTGAGAGGTAGGAACGACAGTCTGGGTCAAGGTGAGAGTGGTGGTACATCGAGGATCAGCACTGAGACCTCTACTGTTTGCAATGGTGATGGACAGGCTGACATCTGAAGTCAGACAGGAGTCTCTGTGGACTGTGATGATCGCCAATGACATTGTGATTTGTAGAGAGAGCAGACAGCAGGTGGAGATGAACCATGGAGAGGTGGAGGTACACACTGAAGAGAAGAGGAATGAGAGTCAGTAGGAGCAAGATGGGGTACATGTGTGTGAATGAGAGGGAAGGTGGTGAAAGCTGTGACTGCAAGGAGCGGAGGTGGTGAAGGTAGGCAAATTTAAATACTCAGGTTAACAGTCTAAAGCAATGGAGAGTGCGGCAGAGAGGTGAAGAAGGCAGGGTGGACTGGGTAGAGATGTGTGGCAGGAGTGATTTGTGATAGAAGAGTACCTGCAAGAGCGAAAGTCGACTTGTGGACAGCTTGTAGAATGATCTTACGATGTGAATGGTCCTGCAAAATGAACAAGTCAGCAGTTGGTGAGGAAGTGGCTGTGATGGTCCAGGATAGGCACAAAGTGCTGGCCCAGTTGGTTATTGAAGGTGTGCTGCTTGCAGTTCATGGCTAAGATTTCCAATCGTAGTTTGGTGGATTTTTATTTAAAGATGAAAATCGGAAACCATTTCATTTTTAGGGTTTCTCAACCCAAGGAATCCAATTCTGCTATCTGTTTTGTGATTTACTACTTTACTTATGGCAGGGGGTCACAAGAGGAAGTCGGGAGTAGCAGAAAAGTATGTGAAGGTGGTGCAGAACATGTATGAGGACTGTGTGACTGCGGTGAGGTGAGCAGTAGGAACGACAGTCTGGGTCAAGGTGAGAGTGGGGGTACATCGAGGATCAGCAGTGAGACCTCTCCTGTTTGCAATGGTGATGGACAGGCTGACATCTGAGGTCAGACAGGAGTCTCTGTGGATTGTGATGATCGCCGATGACATTGTGATTTGTAGAGAGAGCAGACAGCAGGTGGAGATGAACCATGGAGAGGTGGAGGTACACACTGAAGAGAAGAGGAATGAGTCAGTAGGAGTAAGACGGGGTACATGTGTGTGAATAAGAGGGAAGGTGGTGGAAGGGTGTGACTGCAAGGAGAGGAGGTGGTGAAGGTAGATGAATTTAAATACTTGGGTTCAACAGTACAAAGCAATGGAGAGTGCGGCAGAGAGGTGAAGAAGAGAGTCCAGGAAGGGTGGAATGGGTGGAGTAGTGTGGCAGGAGTGATCTGTAATAGAAGAGTACCTGCAAGAGTGAAAGGGAAGGTCTATAAAAAGGTAGTGAGACCAGCTATGCTGTAAGGTTTGGAGACGGTGGCACTGACAAGAAGACAGGAGGCAGAGCTGGAGGTGGCAGAGTTGAAGATGCTACGATTTTTGCTGGGCGTAACAAGGGCAGACAGGATTAGGAATGAGTTCATTAGAGGGGACAACACAGGTACGTTAGTTTGGTGACCAAGTGAGATAAGCGAGATTGGGATGGTTTGGGCAAGTGTGGAGCAGACGTGAGGGGTACATCAGGAAAAGAATGTTGAGGATGGAACCACCAGGCAAGAGGAAAAGAAGATGTCCAAAGAGGAGGTTTATGGATGAGGAAAGGGAGGACATGAAGGCAGTCAGTGTGGTAGAAAAGGCAGGGATTGATGGAGACATATGATCCGCTGTGACGACCCCTAAATGGGAGCAGCTGAAGGAAGGAAGGAGAAGATTAGACATTATCATTTTGAGAGATTAGCATGCTCCATTGCTATGCCAGTTTCCCATGATCCTTTGGGAATGCATGATTGGTGAGATCATTATGTGCATCGGTGTTAAGGTCACCACAGGACTATCTTTTCTATCCGAGATTTGGATAAAAACATAATGATGATGTGAGACTTACTTTCACTCCCTTATTGACTTCTTATTGACCACAATTCTTGCAGTTAGTATTTGAGTTTGACGCTCGTTTTTTTCTTTGATCTTCTCCTCCTCCATGAATGGAAAAATGGCAGAGAGACTGAGCTACTTTGTTACCTCTGTTTTCATTGTAGTCCACCTTCCTTGACATACCTATTAGACCAACTTCATATCACTTCTGTTTTAGCCCCATTCCATCCCCATTGTGACCAGTTACACAGACCAAGGGAAGCCAGAAGGATTGTGAGGGGCACCAGCTGGGCTACCCTACTTAATTGGACGAACCAATTAAGTCTCAGGACAAACAAGGTGGGCTCTAGACAGCCAGGTAAAACTTTCAAAATTCCAACAGAGGGAGCTCTGGACTCGATGAAGCCACTGACAAATTGTGAACGCTTGTTTTTATGGCATCGGGACGGAACGGGTGGGGCCAACTGTGGACGCTGTGGGCGGGGTGAGGAGTCCTCCTTGGCTGTCTTTTCAGAACTCTGGGGAACAGAGAAGATACAGTAAGTGCCAGCGCCCCCTCTCATCCCGGAGTGGTATCACTTATCTAATCACAGTCCATAAAGATGGGTCCCCAGGCACACATTTGTGACACCAGCAAGATTATCCTTTCCATCCATCCATTTTCCAACCCGCTGAATCCAAACACAGGGTCACGGGGGTCTGCTGGAGCCAATCCCAGCCAACACAGGGCACAAGGCAGGAACCAATCCTGGGCAGGGTGCCAACCCACCGCAGGACACACAAAAACACACCAAGCACACACTAGGGCCAATTTAGAATTGCCAATGCACCTAACCTGCATGTCTTTGGGAGGAAACCCACGCAGACACGGGAGAACATGCAAAATCCACGCAGGGAGGATCCGGGTCTCCTAACTGCGAGGCAGCAGCGCTACCACTGCACCACCCAGATTATCCTTTCAATTTAGCAATCTGTAATTTCTGAGGTTTTATCTCTACTAGTGTTAACCAACAGGAAATACAACTTCTTCTTCTTCGTTCGGCTGCTCTTCTTAGGTGTTGCCACAGCAGATCATCTTTGTGGAAATTTGTATTGTTGTCCACATATTGATTTGGCAAAATTTTAAAATCGGTTCTAAAGTATTTTTCTTATATTATTTTTACGCCGCCCTCATGACGGTACCCACTTTGGAAAGTTTTCTTCATGCAAAGAACCATCGACAGATGGGATAAATTACTAAGTAATGTGGTGGAGAGTAGGACTTAAGAGATCTTCAGATCTCAACCTGATGTTAATCTGGACCATTGTGGAGAATAAGCCAAACAGTTAGTTTTTTCTCACGATTGTTCTAATGTTCTAAGAGAAAATTACATGAGAACGGTCCTCCTAAAGTCGATGTGGTGATTATAACAACAGACAGGTGTCTCAAGAAGGTGAAGTCAGCGTTCGCTCCATGATATGTGGGCTACTTTTGTTGTGAGCTGCCTAGTGTAATGTCATGTTGCAAAAAAACACAGTTGGCTCATCAATGGATGGGGTCATGATCCGGCATCTAAGTTTCATTTTTTTCTATCTGTACCTTCGCCTTAAAAAACTCATTTTAGTATCGTTTATACACACGTATAAGTTGAGTCTTGAAACCCGAAAAATCGATCATAGAATCAGGCCCCAACTTATACACCCATTGAAAAATGCGACAATTTTTTGTTTTTTTACATCTTCTTGCTTCCTCCAATCTCACATCAGTTTCTCAGACGCATCGAATTTTGTTGCAGCAGTGCAGTTACCAATTTCAGCGACTTTTCATTTAAAACCAGCTTCATATTTTCTTCTGATCGAACGCTCCATCGTAGATAAGAGATGCTCTTACGATAAAGGTGTATGATACAAAAACACAAAACAGTGCAAATGTCAGTTCGGAATAGTTCAGGTATTACTGTGTGGTCACGCGGGCACAATACATAGAAATAAAAGGCCATGTGCTCCGTGGTGACTCTCTCAGGTGGGTGTTAGCATACCATAATCTCTTGGACCAATAGCGTGAGTTTTCCGCATTCGACTTATACGATCGACATTATGAAATACCGGAAATTATACGGTAAAATCAAGCCCCAACTTATTCACTGGAGAACTTATCTGCGAGTATATACGGTAATTCGTTTCCAGAGTTCATCTTTTGCGTTGTGATGTTTTCAACATTGTCAAAAGTGACTCACATTCTTCTACAGTGCAGTCTTGTTTTCCTTATGGACACCACCATGTTGGGGACTGGTTGCTAGGATGTGAGGTCCCGTTTGCCATATCCCATAAATCAGCTTCAATGTGCTTAATATAAACAAATCAGGACATTGTAAAGAGCAATATAAATGGGGGATGGCCACTTGACGACAGAGGAGAGGGAAACAAAAACTCAAGTCAATCTCTAGCATTCCTGGAGAAAAGAAAACTCTGGAGGTCCACAGACAAAGTGAGAGTCCAAGTCAGACAAAGTCAAAGTTCTGATGCCCTACCAGGCATTCAGCAATACCATGGACATGCCGGACAGCATCACTTCTCTTGTTGAATCCCAAGTTTCTCAATATCTCTGCATGTCATGGGTGACACTTGGCAGTGTAGCAGTGTCACAAAGCCGGGGCTGCAGGAAGGAGAAACAGCATAGGAGAGTGCAAGGTGGGAACCCGGCTGGCATGCCAGTGTTTGGAACTATCACTTTTACTTAAGACTCAAGTGATGCCTTCATCCAAGTCGGCTTACAACATCTGAGATACAAATTGGTTACATTTATTGTGCTTTTCTATTGAGAGCACAAGCAGGTGAAGTGACTTGCTCAAGGTCACACGGTGCTAGTCAGGTGGGGGGGATTTGAACCCACAACTAGGGCCGCAACACCACACTGCCTGCCTGGAATTAAAACTAAAAATAAACAGCTTATACTCTATTAGCACAGCTTTTTTTTTGGTATATAAATAACGATTTTTGTTTTGTGACATTTTAAGGCTTTCGCTTTTTTATGTGAATTTTTATTCATACAGTAGGACAGTCACTGCATCAAGCAGCAGAAGAAAGATCTTCAATCCGTGAAGAAAAATGAGGTTATATTGTTGGACATTTAACACTCTGACACCGACTTTTAAAGGCTTGTGGTAAATTCAGCAGCATCTCTTTAAGTTTCTGAGACATCCTCATTAGTGATCTACAGACGGCTGCTTTCTGTTACTCTTTTTAGAATCTTGAATAATTATATACACTGTCAGCGAAAGTGCTGTCCTACTTACATAAGTGTACAGGTGTTTCAAGTGTTTGGCAGCTTCTTCACTTTGAGAGTATTGATGTATTGACGGTGACACAGTCGTTAGAGCCGCCGTCTCACAGCCTCCGGGACCCGAGTTCACCTCCCGGCCGTGCTCTGTGTGACGTACAGGGTCTGCAAAAAGTGCTGACGGCCTTGGAGCATTTCACAGTTTATTATTATACAATTTAGAATTACAGTGGATTTCATTTGTCTTTTTGACATTAAAAAACCTGGAAAGACTTTGATTGTCAAAGTGAAAACATCTATCTATCTATCTATCTATCTATCTATCTATCTATCTATCTATCTATCTATCTATCTATCTATCTATCTATCTATCTTATCCTGCCAACTACGCTAAAATTAAAATCTATCTATCTATCTATCTATCTATCTATCTATCTATCTATCTATCTATCTATCTATCTATCTATCTATCTATCTATCTATTGTCGCAATAACGACCATGAGACATTGCGAAGGTTTGGGGCAGCCACCCATTTAATAGTTCCCGGCTGCAAAACTGCTTCAAAAGTAACAACATGTTTATTCAACAGAGTCCACCACAGAACTCACTTTCTTCAGGCAATATGGCGGCTTTAAAGGCCAGCAAAGGAAGTGATGTCATCAGCCCCGGAACCAGAAGGGACGTCATTGGCTGCCCCAGAGCTGGGCGGGATTTCCCTAGACTGGTCTGCAAAAGATCGAGAGGGAAAGTTAGTGCACTTCGCCACCCCCTGGTCTGGCATGGAATTACATGTATTCAAGCCCTTTGGTTGTCTCCAAAACACACGTGCGTGACACTATCTATCTATCTATCTATCTATCTATCTATCTATCTATCTATCTATCTATCTATCTATCTATCTATCTATCTATCTATCTATTGTCGCAATAACGACCATGAGACATTGCGAAGGTTTGGGGCAGCCACCCATTTAATAGTTCCCGGCTGCAAAACTGCTTCAAAAGTAACGACATGTTTATTCAACAGAGTCCACCACAGAACTCACTTTCTTCAGGCAATATGGCGGCTTTAAAGGCCAGCAAAGGAAGTGATGTCATCAGCCCCGGAACCGGAAGGGACGTCATTGGCTGCCCCAGAGCTGGGCGGGATTTCCCTAGACTGGTCTGCAAAAGATCGAGAGGGAAAGTTAGTGCACTTCGCCACCCCCTGGTCTGGCATGGAATTACATGTATTCAAGCCCTTTGGTTGTCTCCAAAACACACGTGCGTGACACTATCTATCTATCTATCTATCTATCTATCTATCTATCTATCTATCTATCTATCTATCTATCTATCTATCTATCTATCTATCAGTAGGCCTTCATGCAGACAGTACCTACAGATCAAGGTGACATACTTGAGTAAAAAAACAAATAAATCAATCATTTTCAAAATATCAACAGATGAAATGGTCCTCAGGGGTAAAAGTTGCTGTTGCCCCCTTTAGCAGAATTGGCTTCTTGAAGGTGTTCTGCATACCTCTGAGACATTTTTGACAAGTCCTTCAGTTATAAGATGTTTGTGGGTTTCCTTGTATGTCCTGTTAATTTCCAATCCCCTCATAACATTTCAGTGAGATTCAAATCAGGGCTTTGACTGGGCCCCATCCATAACCCTCCATTTCTTCTTTTTAAGCCATTCCTTGGTGGATTCGCTAGTTTGCTTTAGATCATTATGGTGCTGAAAGGCCCCATTTCTGGTTCAATTTCAAATTTCGGACAGATGACCTCACAGTTACCCAGAGCACACTTTGATATGATGCAGAATTCCTAGTTGGCTCAATGACTACAAGCTGCCCAGGCCCTGAGTCTAAACCTTAACATTTCCACTGCCATGCTTCACAGTTGCTTTGAGGTTCTTTTGCCTGAAATGCTGTCAAACATGTCTACTGTTATTGTGGCCTAACAACAATATCTTTGATTCAGAAGGTCAGGTCTTGGTATGGATATTCAGGCAAACTGTCGTCTTGCTCTAATGTTCTTTTTGAACAGCAGGTCATTTTTCCTGACAGACCTTGCATGGAGGTGAGATTTGTGTGATCCTGTTCTGATTGTATTCTCTTTGGACTCGCATCTCTTATCTCCAGGTTCAATTCCCAGACAGTGGGGTCTTCATTGTGGAGTCTGCATGTCCTCCCCATATTCAGCTGTTCTAGTGCCTTCTTCTAGACTGACGAGAGACTCGACATTTTCCGTTGATCTCTTACTTGCCAGTCCATTGAATGGACATTATCAGAGCTCATTAGTCCAGGCGGAATGGAACAGTAGGTGCCTACTGAGCCTGCTGGAATATTTAGGAGGTTCATTATTGTATATTTAATGACAAATATGAAGGCTCGTGCAGAACAAGAATCATTAAACATTTAATAATGTGTAACAGACAGCACTGTAACATTAATTATTGCTCACTGAGTGAGACAAGAAATGAAGTATTTTATCTTTATGGACTACCCCTATCCCAGCCCTATATAAAACCATTTCTTTAAAGAACGGATCATTTTTAGAAAAGTCCAGTGAATTCAGAAGGTTTTGAGACCCCTTCACTTTATGTTCACATTTTGTTATGTTGCGGCTTAAAGTTAAAATCATTGAAATTCATTTTTGCATTTCACTCGATGCCTCAGAGTGGCAAAACCAAAAATAAAGATTTTAGCTTTTATCATTGTAAATATATTAAAAATCATCTTCTTCTTCTTCTTCCTCTTCATCTTTTCCCACCTTCTATATGGGGTCGATGCTTTATAGGTTTCAACATAAATTTATTCAAAATAAAAAATGGAAATACAACAGATAGATAGATAGATAGATAGATAGATAGATAGATAGATAGATAGATAGATAGATAGATAGATAGATAGATAGATAGATAGATAGATGTTTTCAATATTACCTTGTTTGGAGTCCACCGGTGGTCAATTCAAATGATTGGGAATGGCAGACCCCTGTCTATGGAAGGTCCTACAATCGACAACATGCATCAGAGCAAAAACCAAGCCATGGAGTCAAAGGATATGATGCACCTGAGCACAAGTTGGTGGGCTGCAGTAAAGGGTCTGAAGCCCTGCGTGTGTACGGTCTGAAGCCCTGGGTCCCCGATACAGACAGGCAGGACACGATTTTACCACACAGCACATGGTTTATCTACAGTAGTCCAGCACAGACAGCAAAGCACCAGCACAGTCCCCTTGTCGCTAGTCCTTCCACCGTCACTGCACCTCACGAGCTTCATCTTCCTCCTTTCGACTCAGGCCATTGAATGGTGGTGGGTAGCTGGTACCTTTTATAGGGCACTCGGAAGGCATCCAGGTGCCCAACGAGCTTCTTCCAGCAACACTTCCAGGTCTTCAGCAACGAGCACATGCCTTGGGCTCACATGCGCCTGCCTTACTCACTTTGTGCCTTTTCACTGCAGTTTTATGTTCGATCAGCAAGACTAAATTCATCAAAG
The DNA here is from genome assembly GCF_900747795.2 of Erpetoichthys calabaricus. Classification (NCBI taxonomy): domain Eukaryota; kingdom Metazoa; phylum Chordata; class Cladistia; order Polypteriformes; family Polypteridae; genus Erpetoichthys; species Erpetoichthys calabaricus. Next base: position 187,163,710 of record NC_041401.2, read on the forward strand.
ATATTAGCCAGACTGTGGAAAGTCCGGGTGTATAATAAACATGTCTGCAAACATTACATTGATGACATACAGAGCGACAGTGACCGCCACGCGCCAATCATAGGCATCAACCCCGCGTGTGAGGGAGAGCGCAGTCTGAGGTGAGGTGAGGCTCGTTGCTCCCGCACCTCGCGTTTCTCTTTTATATTTGAACAGGAAATGCACCAATTCAGCTAATTTTTCTATTAAAATGATCAAAATTATTAGAATCACACAGAAAACAAATTTATAGCACAGACCAGTTTATTAATTTTATGTTATTATTATTAGTTTTTTTTACTTTTCATGATGACTGCCTCCCCTGACCACTCGTCCCTGATTTATGCTTAAGTAAATGATTGCTCTTGATTTTCAATGTTCATTAAATTGCTAATTGTAACCTTTTTAAAAAAAGTCCTATAGGAGCCTCCTGAGCTGTTTTTATGGGACCAGTGACAACGTTCAACCTAATGGAATGATTACAAGCTCAGGGAGTGAGTGCGTCCCATTTGAGATGTTTAGTTGTGGGAGGGTCCCATGGTGGTACTCTTTATTACATAAACCTGACCAACATGCCCCCAAATATATGCTACTGCCCTCAAAAGTTACACAACATTTTATATGTATGACCTCAGGCTGCACAACAGAGCACCAGAACAGGTTGGGAGCAGGCGCAGATTACAGCACGTTGCTGCACCCACCACACGACAAACCACCCGGATTGAGATCCAAGTGCAGCCGTGCAATGGGTGGCACCTCAGCACCACACTGAAGAGTGTGAGAGGCTGGAGTGCCAATCCTGCCACCAACCCTCGAGTTTTCCCCTGTAAGTAGGAGGACCTGCTTGCAGAGCTGGGTGCAGATTAACATCACACCCGGGACGGAGCAATGGTAGGTTAAGAGCCTTGGCTCAGGGGCCTAACGGAGTAGAGTCACTTCTGCAGGCAGGAGAAAAAAGTTACAAGTGTATAATTCGTAAAGTATAGATAATACGCCCAAAATATAAGCAAAATACAAGTGTGTTGGTTAAAATAGCACAACATGATAATAGGCTACCAGGTGGCTCTCTGTCTTAATGTCACAAACAGTGTCTGATCTGACATGGCCCCTGATCCAGTATATCATCAGCATAGTGCAGCACAGATGGGCTCTCCTCAGGACGGAAAACAGCAGAGAGAGACATCAACATGCAAGCCTCCAATGTACTGTGACTCTCCAGCCTCTAACACCCCTCTTGGCCCAATGTAGGGGGCAACATTGACCAATGAAACAGCTCAGACAGACTCAGACACCCCATCACAGCCCATACTTTGTTCCTGTCAGCATTTTCTCCAGTTTCAAGGAATGCACAGGCGTAGTTTCCAACAAAAAGAAGAAAGAAAAGATAAAAGATCCTGCCATCCAGTCCAGGCTTTCTTCCAAAGGAGAGGTGCCCCATCTTTGATATTGGAGCTCGTTCAAGCTGCATTAGCATGGAATTAGATAGATAGATAGATAGATAGATAGATAGATAGATAGATAGATAGATAGATAGATAGATAGATAGATAGATAGATAGATAGATAGATAGATAGATAGATAGATAGATAGATAGATAGATAGATAGATAGATAGATAGATAGATAGATATTTTAGTATAGTTGGCAGGATAGGTAGAGAGGTATTGATTTTAGTACAGATAGATAGATAGATAGATAGATAGATAGATAGATAGATAGATAGATAGATAGATAGATAGATAGATAGATAGATAGATAGATAGATAGATAGATAGATAGATAGAAATTTTAGTATAGTCGATAGGATAGGTAGAGAGATAGATATTAATTTTAGTATAGTTGGCAGGATAGGTAGAGAGATAGGTATTGATTTTAGTACAGATAGATAGGACAGGAGTGAAGTTACACACTGAATTATGTATTATTGATAAAAATGTCCAAAAATATTAAGGAAGCAGTACACAAAGTGAATAACAGCAAACCATACCCTTACAGCCTATGCAGCAGAGCATTTTGTGTCCATAGGCAGATCTCAGCTTATCTTCATTCCAATTTGCTTTGAATGGAGTGTTGAAACAGGCCACATGCTGCTCTCAATATGGCTGCTGAGATTGAGTTGTTTTTATCCTGGTGTTCTCTTCATGACCAGAAGGTGAGAGACAGAGAGGGGGGTAAAGCCAAGTTGACCAACTTTATATCATTCTTACCACAAAACACAAACCAATGGGGTGTCGTAGTACAGAATGGCCTCCGATTCAAAGCCAATCATAAACAGCCACACTAGACCAATAGGATTAGTTTATCTGTGCCGTCCTGGGCCAGCTACCAATGTAAGCGCTCAGGTACAACTCATCCTCCCATTGCTTTCTTTAGTCAGTTTATGGCCTTCCTGCAGCGGGTGGCTTAAGGGCTCATGTAAGTCCAATCACAGTCACCCTTGCCAAGATGGCTTGATGCTCTATCCTCACCCACCATAAATTTTACATTCCGAGTCAGTTATAAAAATTGAGGGGAGTTGTTTTGGTAAACTTCAATGCACCACTGCTCTCATCAATGAAGTAAAACCTGCCTCGTGAAACACCATCTAGTATTACATTTGCTTTGTCTAGCTTACAAATAAAGACATAGAAAATATTTATCAACTCATATGCTAGAAATCAGTCAACCACGCAAAACAACCTTGTGAAACAAGTAGACTGAAGCAAAGTCTTGAAACTCTCCTTATTTCCACTGATGGCTTGTTAATGTTGTACCACCCGTATTCCCCCAAGTCAGCTGGCCAATCAGTTCCAGCTTTTGGAAATTCAGCGAGGGCCTCCTGCATATAAAAATCATACTTGATGAAATGACGGGACTGAAAGTCTAAGCAAAGTATAAAAATAATTAATTGAAATTGATGCAGGAAATATTTTCCATCATAAATATTACCGCGTTTTATTTTTATCAACCACAAGGGTTGGCTCTTAACTTGTACATTCTGCTACTAGAATAGGCTTTGGATGATCTAGCTCTAAAAAAAAAATAAAACAGATTCAGGAAACAGATGGAAGCTGCATAATCAGTTTGATCATTTTTATTAAACAATTATATCAGAGGACAGGTTTAACACTGTAAGCATTGCACAATCCCTGCACAAAACCAAACTGAAATAGAAATAGTCTCTTGCACACGACCCTCTTCACAGAAGACAAATCAAGTTACCCATCATGACGAAAGTATTGTCTGTTAATATACTTCACTGTCACATTCGCCTTCCAGACAACTGACACAAAAGTAAACTGCAAATTACAAACAGAATGGAGTTGCCATAAAGAATAATGAGCTTCGGAAAGAGGACATGCTGGATAAAACCCAACACTTTTCTAAAAAGCTTGATTTTTTTTTCTCTCACTGCTATCACATATGTGTATTAATCATGACGCGATTCAGAATGACATTGTAAATGAACAAAAAAGAAATGACTTCTTAAAGCAACATTCACATAAACCTTATGACTGACAGTTTGTTAGTCATTTTTTCCTTAGTTGAACAATTTAGTCATTGGCTAAAAGTTGAGCGTTATTATTTATAGTGTAATCGGCCATCGGCAACATCCAGGAATTAAAAGACTTAAAAAACACTATGAAAAAGGTGTTAATATGCAAGATAGATAGATAGATAGATAGATAGATAGATAGATAGATAGATAGATAGATAGATAGATAGATAGATAGATAGATAGATAGATAGATATTAATTTTAGTGTAGTCGGCAGGATAGATAGATAGATAGATAGATACTTTATTAATCCCAATGGGAAATTCACATTCTTCAGCAGCAGCATACTGATACAATAAATAATATTAAATTAAAGAATGATAATAATACAGGTGAAAAAAAAACAGACAATAACTATGTATAATGTTAAATATTAACGTTTACCCCCCCTGGTGGAATTAAAGAGTCGCATAGTTTGGGGGAGGAACGATCTCCTCAATCTGTCTGTGGAGCAGGACAGTGACAGCAGTCTGTTGCTGAAGCTGCTCTTCTGTCTGGAGATGACATTATTTAGTGGATGCAGTGGATTCTCCATAATTGATAGGAGCCTGCTGAGCGCCCTTCGCTCTGCCACAGATGTTAAACTGTCCAGCTCCATGCCAACAATAGAGCCTGCCTTCCTCACCAGTTTGTCCAGGCGTGAGGCGTCTTTCCTCTTAATGCTGCCTCCCCAGCACACCACTGCGTAGAAGAGGGCGCTCGCCACAACTGTTTGATAGAACATCTGCAGCATCTTATTGCAGATGTTGAAGTTAGTCGGCAGGATAGATAGATAGATAGATAGATAGATAGATAGATAGATAGATAGATAGATAGATAGATAGATAGATAGATAGATAGATAGATAGATAGATAGATAGATAGATAGATACTCATTTTTAATATAGTCGGTAGGATAGATAGATAGATAGATAGATAGATAGATAGATAGATAGATAGATAGATAGATAGATAGATAGATAGATAGATAGATAGATAGATACTCATTTTTAATATAGTCGGTAGGATAGATAGATAGATAGACAGATAGATAGATAGATAGATAGATAGATAGATAGATAGATAGATAGATAGATAGATAGATAGATAGATAGATAGATAGATAGATAGATAGATAGATACTCATTTTTAATATAGCCGGTAGGATAGATAGATAGATAGATAGATAGATAGATAGATAGATAGATAGATAGATAGATAGATAGATAGATAGATAGATAGATAGATAGATAGATATTAATTTTAGTATAGTCGGCAGGATAGATAGATAGATAGATAGATAGATAGATAGATAGATAGATAGATAGATAGATAGATAGGAGACAAAGCAAACATTCTGAAGCCTGGGACCCTAGATAAATTAAACACAAACACACTTAAGATTGTTTTTTGAAGATACTTAGATAATGCAGTGTTTTTTTATCGTGTTGTGTCAATTATGAATAATTACTTTGTTTTTCAGAGATGCGCTCCATAGCAAACAGAACCGCATCGTAATGAAAGCAAATTAACATCTTGGCTCCCATAAAATGTAAAACAATAAACAAATGAATGAATAAATAAATAAATAAATAAATAAGGCGGCATGGTGGCGCAGTGGGTAGCGCTGCTGCCTCGCAGTTGGGAGACCTGGGGACCTGGGGTTCGCTTCCCGGGTCCTCCCTGCGTGGAGTTTGCATGTTCTCCCCGTGTCTGCGTGGGTTTCCTCCGGGCGCTCCGGTTTCCTCCCACAGTCCAAAGACATGCAGGTTAGGTGGATTGGCGATTCTAAATTGGCCCTAGTGTGTGCTTGGTGTGTGGGTGTGTTTGTGTGTGTCCTGCGGTGGGTTGGCACCCTGCCCAGGATTGGTTCCTGTCTTGTACCCTGTGTTGGCTGGGATTGACTCCAGCAGACCCCCGTGACCCTGTGTTCGGATTCAGCGGGTTGGAAAATGGATGGATGGATGGAAAATGGATGGATGGATGGATAAATAAATAAAGCTGTAACAGAAACAGCACAACCATTTTTATCAAAAACTAAAATCATTAATATTAGAAGCTGAACAGGAGTTCTAGTAGTTGTAGAAATCGATTCATCAAGGTGTTCTGTGTCTTCAGAAAGCAAGAGTCTGTCTTTCTTTTTGGATCTAAAACACAGTTGAGCTTCTCTGAAGTCGAAGCCTTTCCAAATTGTATACTTTTACATTAATTGTGGAAATTGGTTTAGGGAAAATTCTGGTAAACAATTTCACCAAATTGGATCAACAATATTATGTCACTGTATGTGTATTGGTGGGGAAGAAGTCAAATATTTAGGAGATGAAAGACTCCTCATCTTTGATCTTTGATCCACAGTTTTGATAAGAACGGGCCGTTCATCCCAACAAGCTCCAAAATAACATCAAGTCCACATGAAGGGTCCCTAAAGACCCACTTTCTGCCACACTGCTGGGTAACTTATTCCTTGTGTCTGTGGTTGTCAATGTGATGAAAAAACGTGTAATGTCTGTGTGAAATTTACTCTTAACGAGTTTCCATCTGTGTCCACTTGATTTAGTTGAAAATTCCCTTTTAATGTTACTGGCGGGATCTGTGCAACTGTTTCCCTTTATATATTTAAAAACTTCCACCATGTCAGCTCTAATCAGTGCGTCAAAAATATTAAAACACAATGAGCAATATGTGTATTTCTAAGAATAATTTGTAGGAATTTCTGTATTTCACCAATCCTGCCTACTACGCTAGTAAGGAAAGTTAACTTTTTGGACAATAAGTAGCATAGGCTAAATAAGTAAACTGACTCTGTGTTTCTTTTTTTTTATTTTCTAGGATTAATTGTTGCAGCCTTAGCTGGATGTTGGATGCCAAACCAGATTCGACGGATCATGTTAGCCGCAGTACCCAAGACCGAGTGGACTATTAAGTACTTCAGGGCCTACAATGTCATTCACTACTTTGCAGACTGTTTCTTCTACCTCAGCTCTGTTCTTAACCCGTTTCTCTACAACCTCTCTTCCAAGTATTTCCGGCAGGTGTTCCTGCAGGTTTTACGAGGTAAAGTGACCATCGAGCACATCAACAAGAAGGCATTGGACTCCACCTACTCCAGGCGCCCTCTGCTTATCTCCACTTTGAGGCGCAGCTTTTCCAAAGCTAAGCAGAGCAGACGCCACAAAGACAATGCGAGGCCAGAAGGGGACAAGGAAACTCCTCCAGCAGAAGAAAACATTGGGCTCAGTGACAAAACGGCCTCAACAAGTGAACCCAATGAAATCGAAGTCTGAGTGTTAAAAATCAAAAATGTATATTTTAACTTGCTAAAAAAAATAAAATGACAAAACGACTGTGCAAATGTTTAGCGTTTCTGAGCAGAACAATGCCCTCTATTGAAATGGACAGTAAACGAAAGACGTTGTATTGTAATACAGCTATTTGTGTTCCTTTGCCGACATATATCAGCCTGACCCCATCACATATTCTGCCTAATCTGTATATGCACCTAATTGGGGAAAAACAAAAAACACAAAGGTGCAATTAAAAAAAAAAGGGGCCAACTTAGAATGGCCTAATCGTTAAGTGTATAGCAATGAGCGAAACTCGTAAGTTTTCGATGTGCAATAAAAATTCATTTTGTTAGTGATTTATCAATTGAGAAGAACAAAACTCATTAAATTGTCTTTAGTTTTTATAGTTTTAAAGTTTTCTTTTTGGATGTAAAGCAAAGCATACTGCTTCTTAAAGCTTCATCGTGCTTCTGTGTAGCTGCGTGAAACACGTAATCCAAATCTCACCCGTAAAATCAATGCAGTTTATGCCTCTCGTTCACATCATCGTGGAGGAGTCGACTCAGTTTTTTAAAAATGATGAATATATAACTCGAAGACATGATAACTATGTGTTTTCTCCATCATCCTGCTGTGTAGCGACCACTTTCGTTTGTTGAGAACAGCGATTTTTGTGTTTTTATTTTACTTTATTTAAATACTAGCTGTCTAAGCCTGTGATGTTAAAAGCCCAGAGTCCTAGAAACCATGGATTCTGGCACTTCAATCGATCAAACTCATCGGTTGTGCATTAGCAGCTAAGCAAGGTTCGCTTTCCTCGGCAGTTTCGTTTTGCCGATGTTCTCGCCACCGTTGTCTATCAGCGTCTAAGTGAGTTTCTCTCTCCTCAGAGGTTTCGCTTTGCTGATGTACTCGTCTCGCTTGTGTATTAGCGGCTAAGTGAGTGTCTCTTTCATCTGAGGTTTTGTTTTGCCGATGTGCTCACGTCTGTTGTCTATCAGCATCTAAGCGAGTTTTTCTCTCCTCGGAAGTTTCGTTTTGACGATGTACTCACCACCATTGTGTATCAGCGGCTAAGCAAGTTTCTCTCTCCTTGGAGGTTTCGTTTTGTCAATGTGCTTGCCTCGCTTGTGTATTTGCTGCTAAGCGAGTGTCTCTCTCCTTGGAGGTTTCGTTTTGCTGATGTGCTCGCTTCGCTTGTGTATTAGTGGCTAAGTGAGGATCTCGTTCATCGGAGGTTTCATTTTGCTGATGTACTCGCCTTGCTTGTGTATTAGTGGCTAAGTGAGGATCTCGTTCATCGGAGGTTTCATTTTGCTGATGTACTCGTCTCGCTTGTGTATTAGCGGCTAAGTGAGTGTCTCTTTCATCTGAGGTTTTGTTTTGCCGATGTGCTCACGTCTGTTGTCTATCAGCATCTAAGCGAGTTTTTCTCTCCTCGGAAGTTTCGTTTTGACGATGTACTCACCACCATTGTGTATCAGCGGCTAAGCAAGTTTCTCTCTCCTTGGAGGTTTCGTTTTGTCAATGTGCTCGCCTCGCTTGTGTATTTGCTGCTAAGCGAGTGTCTCTCTCCTTGGAGGTTTCGTTTTGCTGATGTGCTCGCTTCGCTTGTGTATTAGTGGCTAAGTGAGGATCTCGTTCATCGGAGGTTTCATTTTGCTGATGTACTCGCCTTGCTTGTGTATTAGCGGCTAAGTGAGTTTCTCTCTCTTTGTAGGTTTCATTTTGCCGACGTACTCACGTCTGTTGTCTATCAGCGGCTAAGTAAGTTTCTCTCTCCTCAAAGGTTTCATTTTAATGATGTACTCGCCACCATTGTGTATCAGCGGCTAAGCGAGTTTCTCTTTCCTTGGAGGTTTCGTTTTGCCGATGTACTCGCCTCACTTGTGTACTAGCGGCTAAGTGAATTTCTCTCTCTTTGTAGGTTTCATTTTGCCGACGTGCTGACGTCTGTTGTCTATCAGCGACCAAGCAAGTTTCTCTCTCTTTGGAGGTTTCATTTTGACGATGTACTCACCACCATTGTGTATCAGCGGCTAAGCGAGTTTCTCTTTCCTTGGAGGTTTCGTTTTGCCGATGTGCTCGCTTCGCTTGTGTATTAGTGGCTAAGTGAAGATCTTGTTCATTGGAGGTTTCGCTGTGCTGATGTACTCGCCTCACTTGTGTACTAGCGGCTAAGTGAATTTCTCTCTCTTTGTAGGTTTCATTTTGCCGACGTGCTGACGTCTGTTGTCTATCAGCGACCAAGCAAGTTTCTCTCTCTTTGGAGGTTTCATTTTGACGATGTACTCACCACCATTGTGTATCGGTGGCTAAGCGAGTTTCTGTCTTCTTGGAGGTTTCATTTTGCCGATGTGCTCGCCTCGCTTGTCTATCAGTGGCTAAGCGAGTGTCTCTCTCCTCAAAGGTTTCATTTTGACGATGTACTCGCCACCATTGTGTATCAGTGGCTAAGTGAAGATCTTGTTCATTGGAGGTTTCGCTTTGCTGATGTACTCGCCTCACTTGTGTACTAGCGGCTAAGTGAATTTCTCTCTCTTTGTAGGTTTCATTTTGCCGACGTACTCACGTCTGTTGTCTATCAGCGGCTAAGTAAGTTTCTCTCTCCTCAAAGGTTTCATTTTAATGATGTACTCGCCACCATTGTGTATCAGCGGCTAAGCGAGTTTCTCTTTCCTTGGAGGTTTCGTTTTGCCGATGTGCTCGCTTCACTTGTGTATTAGTGGCTAAGTGAAGATCTTGTTCATTGGAGGTTTCGCTTTGCTGATGTACTCGCCTCACTTGTGTACTAGCGGCTAAGTGAATTTCTCTCTCTTTGTAGGTTTCATTTTGCCAACGTGCTGACGTCTGTTGTCTATCAGCGACCAAGCAAGTTTCTCTCCCTTTGGAGGTTTCATTTTGACGATGTACTCACCACCATTGTGTATCGGTGGCTAAGCGAGTTTCTGTCTTCTTGGAGGTTTCATTTTGCCGATGTGCTCGCCTCGCTTGTCTATCAACGGCTAAGCGAGTGTCTCTCTCCTCAAAGGTTTCATTTTGACGATGTACTCGCCACCATTGTGTATCAGTGGCTAAGCGAGTTTCTCTCTTCTTGGAGGTTTCGTCTTGCGTCTGTTGTCTATCTGAAGCTAAGTGAGTTTCTCTTTTGTTTCACTTTGGCGACACGCTGTCATGTTTTAGTCTCGCACTTATTTCTTCTTCCAACTCGTTAAATTGGCTCTTTGAGCTTCATGCTGTAGCCCTGCACTTCCGGGCCCGAGAGACAGACAGACACACACACTTCCACGTGTAGACGTTTATATATAATACAAAATGGCGGGCAGCTGCATGCAGAATTAATGCCTGAGAACACTTCCGGGTAGGAAATAAACTCCTCTTCGGTAGATGGTACGAAATTCATTGAAAGAGAAAACTCCATTTTTTTTTTCTGCAAAGGAGTTTTGGTGGGTATTCGTTATCGTGCAAATCGTTTCGCTCATCACTGTCAGTGTGGGAAAAGCAAAAATTACTTTTTAAATAAATGAATGCATTTTTCCCGTTTTCTTACACCTAATTTTGTATTATGGTGCAGCTGAAGTTTGCACCTTGTCTTTTGTTTTTAGGTACTCACAGATTTTGATTATATTGTCACACACGTGTCATTCTCAACTAACAGTTCTGCTTATCTCAGCTGTTCATTACATTGGAGCTGCATATGAGCGCACGAGACATGTGATACATATATATGACATATTTTACACGTGAGGTTTACCATAATACTTGTGGAGAAAACACGTGAGTCAAAGAGAGCAGCCACCTGAAATTACAGCAAGTGTGCTGCTGGCTCGGCCATTAGCAGGTGGCACTAAGTGGCACTGCCATGCAACTAAGTCATGAATCGTAGAAAATGTTTGCCAGTCTGAGATTTTTACTTTACTATACGGCAGCTATGGAAGTATGCACTTATGCAACTCAAACTCAACTTCTTCTCCCTTGAGGATTACCAGGACTGTGCTGGGAGAGCAGATGAAAATGGATTGAATTACATTTAACGGCAAACAGTAATTGAGAAGATGGAATCTACTTTGTCTTGCCAGCAATTACTGAATACGTTGATGGACTGAATAGCTCACTCATGTCAAAGTTTTATGGTATGGTACCTTGCAAAAGTACTCAATCCTGGTGAAAGTCATCACCTTTTTTACAAAGAGGTATTTACATTAATAAAGTGGTAATTGTCTGTGTGTCTGTCCAGTTGCTGTGTCTCTGTCGTTCAAAAAGATGGTGCATCACAAACATTTTTAGTAATAAACTGCGTTGCATTTGTCCTTCCTCTGATGGTGCATCACAAACATCCATCCATCCATTATCCAACCCGCTATATCCTAACAACAGGGTCACGGGGGTCTGCTGGAGCCAATCCCAGGGGCGGCAAGGCAGAAAACAAACCCCGGGCAGGGCACCAGCACACCACAGGGCACACACACACACACACCAAGCACACACTAGGGACAATTTAGAGTCACCAATGCACCTAACCTGCATGTATTTGGACTGTGGGGGGAAACCAGAGTACCCGGTGGAAACCCACGCAGACACCATGCAAGCTCCATGCAGGGAGGACCCAGGAAGTGAACCTCAGGTCTCCTTACTGCGAGGCAGCAGCGCTACCCACTGCGCCACCATGCCAATCACCAACATTTTTAGCAATAAAATGCATTGCATTTGTCATTCCAACAGATGGTGCATCACAGACATTACTAGCAGTGCTTTGGATCGCTACTGATGTTTGTGGTGGACCATCTGTTGGAATGACAAATCCAATGCATTTTATTACTGCATACATTGCAAAATACATGCCATTAGATGGTGCACTGAGAACATTAACACTGAGGTCTGCATTGATTACTTAGATTTCAGCCCATCTTAGGCAGGTAGCACAGACAGCCCACCTTCCGAAAAGGATAGAATTGTGAACTCCTGTCTAAGTTTTGCTTGGGGTGCTGGATTTTTGACAGATGGCCTTTTTTACACTGCGACTGAGTGCTGTGATAAACCTTCCTCTTCCCAAAGTTGTGCTCAATGGGACAGCCAGGCATTTTGATAATTTTTTGTACCCTTTTTGAATCACTTTGTCTGTGACTTTTGTTGTCTGCTCTTTGGTCATCAGTGGGTTCACAGCCTAGCCAATGAAACCCCCCACATTTGACAAATGAGAGGAGACCTTTCAGTCCATTTGTTGCTAATTTCTTTATCTTAATACCTAATCTGTCACAATATCTCCTCCAGATCCTTCTTAAAGGTTGTCAGGGCTTCTGCCTCAACTCCATGTCTTGGTATTTTGTTCCCAATTCCCATAACTCTTTGCATGCTTCCTGGCCTCAGTCCTAAATGCACTTCCCCTTAATCTCCACTAGGTGTCCTCAAGTACGTGATTGACTCTCTAAGCATGAAGAATGTTGCTGGATCTTCTTCATCAATGTCTTTGAGGATCACCACACAGTCTCCTCTGCTCGAGACTAAACAGGGTTAATTCTCTGAGTCCGTCACAGCAGGACATGTCCTCAAGTCCTGAGGATGATCTTGGTTGCTCCTCAATGCATAGCTTCAAGTGCTGCTATGTCTTTCTTGTGCACACATACTGCGAGGACACCAGTGCGTTATGTAGTTTGAGCATCATATCCATCAATGCTGAAAGTTTTTGTATATCCATATATCCATATTATGTCAGCTTTACTGTAATTGATCACAGATAGAAGTTAATTAATTCAATGAGGTCCAAATATGTCTTACTTGGAAACACTTTGAAACTTTAAGGGTTTTGAATAGTCTTGCAAGGAGCATTTTTTTTTATACAAATATACTTTCGAGAAATTATTTAATTTGGGATTAAAAATGAACCATTACAACACTCAATAAAAATTAAAAACAAGCTGTGAGAACATTCAGGTTGCCAATAAAAATAACTACAAGGACAATCTGTGTATGCTTCTTTCAAAATCCAGAGAATGATGGGGACAGTCAAGGGGGTTGAATACTTTTGCACAACACTCTAAATTCATGGCACCAATATTGTATCTTCTAGTGTGGCAAACCGTGTAATATTGCAAATGTTTCAATATTTGAACATTCCCATGTATTCTGGAGTAAAATAAAACAAGTTACATAAGTGTGTCTCTAATTATAGGGCATCCACAGTAGGTGCCAAGTTATTGTGTGGAACAGCCAGTTGAAAAGGTGCCAGCTGAATTTCATCCAGCTATTCAGTCATATCGCCTCACAACAGTTATACTGTTAAAAGAGAATGAATTTATATTTATCTACAGTGTCTGTAAAAAGTATTCATCCCTTGGACATTTTATTATTATAAAAGTTTGAATCACACTGGATTTAATGGGGCTTCTTAGAACACTGGAACAATCTGAACAAGGACAGGCCACATGGCCAAACAACGCTCACCGGTCCTGGCCACTTAATTCTCCTCGGACAACATCAAGTCAAATGTGTTTGACGCTGATCAAAAGAAAACGACTTTTTAAATGTTGAAGCAAAGTGGTATAAATTAATTACAAATTTTAAACACAAAATATGGCTTCTTTACCATTGCAATCAATTGAAACCCCAGGCAGGTAATCTCCAGAGAACGGATTCTGGGACTTCTAAAACCTTCTGTATTTTATAACAATAAAATGTGAAAACTTCCAAGGAGGTATTCATATATATAGGTATTCATATATATTATATATATATTTATATACAGTACTGTATGTATATATATTTGTGTATGTGCCTGTGTAAGTGAGTTTCCCTGTGATGGACTGAGGATTGTTCCATGACACTGCTCAGGATAAGCATATCTTAGAAAAGGAAATAGTCGGTAATAATAATAATAATAATACATTTTATTTATATAGCACCTTCCCAATGCTCAAGGGTGTGTGTATATATATATATATATGTACAGTGATCCCTTGCTATATGGCGCTTCGTCTTTTGCGGCTTCACTCCATCGCGGATTTTAAATGTAAGCATATGTGAATATATATCGCGGATTTTTCAATGCTTCGCGGATGTCTGCGGTCTACAGTACGTGTGCTTCCTCAGTTGATTTGCCCATTTGAATTGAAACAAGGGACGCTATTGGTAGATGGCTGAGAAGCTACCCAATCAGAGAATGTGGTTAAGTTCCTGTGTGCTGCTGATTGGCTCAGCGACGGAGTGCTGCATTAACCAGGAAGTCTAATCTCACTCATTCAGCATTAACGTGCACAAGCGCCAACAGAAGATGCAAATGATTGCAGAAAAGGTAAAAGTTTTGGATATGTTGAAGGAAGGAAACAGCTACACCGCTGCAGGACACCATTACAGCATCAATGAGTCCACGATTCTTTTTATTTAAAAAGGAGGAAAAGCATATAAGATCTACGGCCACAGTGTCCTTTAAGCAGGGCGCAAAACGAGTTGCAAGTGGACGTTGTAAGGCAGTAGTCTGGATGGAACCTGCTTTAGGGATTTGGATTGAAGAGTGATGGAAGAAGAACAACGGCGGTGCTAAACAGTTGCCTGAAGAGGCTCCTTTAGAAGAGCTGTAACGCTATCCTTTGTTGTGCAGTAAAATTAAACTCATCGTTATCGGACAAGTCGTCGTGTCATTGTTGGTGAGTAACCATAATTAATTATTTACATGCAGTACTTATTACATGTACATAGTTTAGTGTCACTGTACACACATTTTATTGTATACAATTTTTCTTGCATTGTACGTATTTATTGCTGGTGGCCTGTCTGTTGTAATGGCTGTAACATATGTGATATCGGAGACGCTCGATATCTTTAAAATAATATTTAGGTTTTACTGTATATAAACTGTGTTTACATACATAATTTCAACGAATCTTACCTAATATCTAAGAGAATACAAAGGGTTTATGCTGTATAATTGTGCGTGAAATGTTTATAATAGTGTGGGAGAGTTTATAAGGGCTTAAAATATATAAAAATAACCACATGAACATATGGTTTCTACTTCGCGGATTTTCTTATTTCGCGGGTGGCTCTGGAACGCAACCCCCGCGATGGAGGAGGGATTACTGTATATATATATATATATATATATATATATATATATACAGTATATATATATATATATATATATATATATATATATATATATATATATATATATATATATATATATATACAGTCGACCCTTGATATACGACCGGCCTGACATGCAAACAACTTGATTTATGACCAAAATTTTTGTTTTGAATTACGACCAACATCTTGCATTACGACCTGAATGCGGTCACGTGTATCTGCTTGCGTAAATTGTGAACAAACAGTCGAGAGCGTTCGTAAGCGTCAGTCGGAGCCCAGATACATGTGTTTGTGGACGTAATTTCAGTCAGTGTAGTGATTTATTTAATTTTTTTCGATAATTGCTATGGAAGGAAGAGAAGGTAACGAAGGTAAAGAAAATGATCACAATCGAAACGAAGAAGGAAATTGTGCGGAAATATGAGAGTGGTGTTCGTGTGACCGATCTCGCTAATATTGAGAAAAATTATTGGTGTTTTGGTAAATAATGCACATTATACAACCCTTTTTTATTATGAAAAGGTTAAGTAAGTGTTGCTGTGGGAGGTTCGGAACGCATTATGGGTATTTCCATTATTTCTTATTGGAAAAATAGTCTTGACTTACAACCAACTTGAGTTACAACCAGCCCTCGCGAACAAATTGAGTTCATAAGTCAAGGGTCCACTGTATATATATATCACAGATGTATAAAAAGTGAAGGGGGCCTGAATGCTTTCTGCAGGCACTCTGTTTGGTTTTATCACTGTAAGGTATAAACGAGAAAAATTATATTGACTTGAATTATTCTTTTTTCCAGTTCACCTGACGCATGTGTCAGGATGGGCTCTAGTTCCCTAGGACCCTGAAATGGATTGAAAATGAATGGCTAAATTGATAAGTTTTATTAAAGGTTTCAAAAGTCACATGTACAGAATATCGAGAAACGTAGACTTGCAGGTTCTAATCAACGTGCAACGCATGGCCTGGTGACGCCGTGTCCAAAATAAATAAAATGGACCACTGGGTTGACTCTGCCTTGATTGCCTCTCAGTAACTGGCGCTTTCATCATCATGCAGATCGACTCTTTTTTATCCAAAAAGGGGAGGTCCTAATATGCAAATGAAGAATGCAAAAAGTCAAAATCATTTGCCAGCGTGTCAACTTTGTACTGAAACTTTCAGCAGTGTAAGTAGTCCAACGTGTGCACACAATCCCAGAAAAATTATTCTTGTTTTTTAACACAATAAAAATAAATGGATTTACTTTGGAGTGAAAATAAGCCCAATGGGGTAACTCCAGAATGGTGTCGATTCTGTTCTCTGGTTGACATAAAGTATATCTGCTCAAAATTTCCTGGAATTGGTCAATAGCATGAGAGGAGAGTTTTTGGTATCAAATATGTAATAAATTTGAATGTATATAATAAGTTTTAATATACGTACATATATATTGCATAGTTTACTGTCAAATAATGCAAAGAGTACGCAACACGTGTTATGCCCTCATTTGGGCTCATCAGGCGTACACACTCTGCTCCCCTCTCGGGGATCGAACCTCAGATGTCAGGGTCAGAGACGAAGCCCCTTTACGCTGCGCAACGGCGTGTAGTTCGTTTATTTGACAGCCTGTAGGTGTGGAGTAATTACATTCATTGCATTCGTGGTCTGAGTCCCGACCTGAATTTTGTGGGTGGTTACCTACCAGGTAACGCTTGTGGTTGGTCTGCCATTCAGCAAACATCCGCCATGGTGCCCTCTTCAGTTGCAAGAAGCAGATAACCACCCACACAATTCAGGTCGGGATTCAGACTACAAATGCAATGAATGTAATTACTCCGGACCTACAGGCTGGATGCCTGAACTGAAGAGGGCACCATGACGGATGTTTGCCGACTGGCAGACCAACCACAAGCGTTACCTGGTAGTTAACAGTGGCGGGCCGTCAGGGCCTTCAAGGCCTTCTCTGCTGGCCTAAAAAAATATCTGAATCACAAACTGATGTTAATTATATTTTGTCCATGAATACTTATTAAATAATTCCAAATAGTCTGTCCGCTTCCTTTCATAGCTTTTCCGATGGCTGTGCTGCTTCCAGACATGTATTTTTGTATTAAAGCATTTAACCAATCACATTTCAGCCATCATTTGTTGCCAGGCAGGGTCAAAGTCAAAGAAGTCTGCCAGGAGGCCTTCACAATCCGTTCTGCAGGCCCTCTAACACAAAGTAGATGTTGATTAAACCATTGCTTCAACCAATCAGATTTTGAGTTGGTTTCACTTGGGCCCTCTAGCAGGCGTACAGCAACGTCACCGTATTCAGACCCGTTGATTGGATAGGATGGTCTAATAGAAAAATCTGAATGAGAGCATCATGGGGCAGCTGTACACATTGGTATGTTTGGCGGTGACCATTCCCGTGTCCACTGCTTCTGTTGAGCGGACATTTTCAGCCCTAAAGCAAATTAAAACTTATGCCAGAAATACGACAGGGCAGGTTCGACTTTCAGCATTAGCTTCGATGGCGATAGAAAGGGACTTCGTGATGGAACTGAAGCGCACGGATAATCTGTACGACAGAGTAATTGAACTGTTTTTGAGGGAAGAGAGGAGGATGGATTTTGTTTACAAATAATCCGAATTTTTGGTGAGTAAAATGTTGCGATTTTCCTAAATAATATTGCAAGTTTATGAGTTATTATTGATGTTTTTTATGTGTGTCGCGGGCTGTAGCTGCAGTAGAAAGAAACTTGTTCACCCCTGGTTTGTCTATGCATTTATTGTGGTTATAGGAGTTATCTATCTGCGATGCAACGGCTCTTTATACTGTATTTCTGCATATTAAGATGGTTTTTATAACCATAAATTCGTTTTTTGAGGGGCGGGTTGATTCAGACGGAGCACAACTGAAGGCCTAGGTGTGAAATACACGGTCCGCCACTGGTAGTTAACCATCCATACAATCAGGTCAGGACTCAGACTACGAATGCAGTGAATATATATATATATATACAGTATATATATATACATATATGTGTGTGTGTGTGTATGATTTGGATAGAAGTATAAGAAATATAAGAAACAAGCTGGATAAGTTTGCAGATGATACTAAGATAGGTAGATTGGCAGATAATTGAGAATCTGTTGAATCATCACAGAGGGACTACGACAGCAGGCTTGGGCAGATGCGTGACAGATGAAATTTAATGGAAGTAAAAGTAAAGTGTTAAATGAAGGACGTGAAAATGTGAGATTTGAATGCACAATGGGAGGTCTGAAAATGGAAAGTACATCTTAGCAGAAGGACTTAGGAGTCGTAGTGGACTTATCACTGGCTACATCAACATAGTGTACAGAAGCCATTAAAAAGGCTCTGCTCAGGCTTTATAACATACTGGTGAGGCCTCATCTGGAGTACTGGGAGCAGTTTGGGTCTCCAGGCTACAAAAAGAACATAACAGCACTAGAGAAAGTCCAGTGGAGAGTTACCAGTCTGATTCCAGGGCTACAGGGGATGAGTTAGGAGAAAAGATTAAAGGATTTAGGAGTCATAGTGGACTCGACACTATCAACTGCCAGACAGCATTCAGAAGCAATTAAAAAGTCTAACAGTATGTCATATTATATAGCGCCCT
Organism: Erpetoichthys calabaricus; assembly: GCF_900747795.2. Classification (NCBI taxonomy): domain Eukaryota; kingdom Metazoa; phylum Chordata; class Cladistia; order Polypteriformes; family Polypteridae; genus Erpetoichthys; species Erpetoichthys calabaricus. The sequence goes on from NC_041401.2 coordinate 187,182,223, forward strand.
GATGTGTGGAGAACAAGTCACAGGAGGTTCTGCTCAAGCTTTATAACACACTGGTGAGGCCTCATCTGGAGTACTGGGTGCAGTTTGGGTTTCCAAATGGATATAGCAGCACTAGAGAAAGTCCAGAGAAGAGCGAATAGGCTCACTCCAGGGCTACAAGGGATGAGTCATGAAGAACGATTTAAAGACGTAGGAGTCGTAGTCAACTTGACACTATAAGCTAACATACAGTGTTTTCAGGTTATATAGTAGATAGATAGATAGATAGATAGATAGATAGATAGATAGATAGATAGATAGATAGATAGATAGATAGATAGATAGATAGATAGATAGATAGATAGATAGATAGATAGATAGATAGATAGATAGATAGATAGATAGATAGATAGATAGATAGATAGATAGATAGATAGATAGATAGATAGATAGATAGATAGATACTTTATTAATCCCAATGGGAAATTCACATTCTTCAGCAGCAGCATACTGATACAATAAATAATATTAAATTAAAGAATGATAATAATGCAGGTGAAAAACAGACAATAACTTTGTATGATGTTAAATGTTAAAGTTTACCCCCCCGGGTGGAATTAAAGAGTCGCATAGTTTGGGGGAGGAACGATCTCCTCAATCTGTCAGTGGAGCAGGACAGTGACAGCAGTCTGTCGCTGAAGCTGCTCTTCTGTCTGGAGATGATACTATTAAGTGGATGCAGTGGATTCTCCATAATTGATAGGAGCCTGCTCAGCGCCCGTCGCTCTGCCACAGATGTTAAACTGTCCAGCTCCATGCCAACAATAGAGCCTGCCTTCCTCACCAGTTTGTCCAGGCGTGAGGCGTCTTTCCTCTTAATGCTGCCTCCCCAGCACACCACTGCATAGAAGAGGGCACTCGCCACAACTGTCTGATAGAACATCTGCAGCATCTTATTGCAGATGTTGAAGGACGCCAGCCTTCTAAGGAAGTATAACCGGCTTTGTCCTTTCTTACACAGAGCATCAATATTGGCAGTCCAGTCTAATTTATCATCCAGCTGCACTCCAAGATATTTATAGGTCTGCACCATCTGCACACAGTCACCTTTGATGATCACGGGGTCTATGAGGGGTCTAGGCCTCCTAAAATCCACCACCAGCTCCTTGGTTTTGCTGGTGTTCAGTTGTAGGTGGTTTGAGTCGCACCATTTAACAAAGTCATTGATTAGGTCCCTATACTCATCCTCCAGCCCATTCCTGATGCAGCCCACGATAGCAGTGTCGTCAGCGAACTTTTGCACATGGCAGGACTCCGCGTTGTATTGGAAGTCCGATGTATATAGGCTGAACAGGACCAGAGAAAGTACAGTCCCCTGTGGCGCTCCTGTGTTGCTGACCACAATGTCAGACGTGCAGTTCCCAAGACGCACATACTGAGGTCTGTCTGTAAGATAGTCCACGATCCATGCCACTAGGTATGAATCTACTCCCATCTCTGTCAGCTTGTCCCTAAGGAGCAGAGGTTGGATTGTGTTGAAGGCGCTAGAAAAGTCTAGAAACATAATTCTTACAGCACCACTGCCTCTGTCCAAGTGAGAGAGGGATCGGTGTAGCATATAGATGATGGCATCCTCCGCTCCCACCTTCTCCTGATATGCAAACTGCAGAGGGTCAAGGGCGTGTTGAACCTGTGGCCTAAGGTGGTGAAGCAGCAGCCTCTCCATGGTCTTCATCACATGTGATGTCAGAGCAACAGGCCGAAAGTCATTCAGCTCACTAGGACGTGATACCTTTGGGACTGGGGTGATACAAGATGTTTTCCAAAGCCTCAGGACTCTCCCCTGTTCCAGGCTCAGGTTGAAGATGCACTGTAGAGGACCCCCCAGTTCCGATGCACAGACCTTCAGCAGTCGTGGCGATACTCCATCTGGACCCGCTGCTTTGCTGGCACGAAGTCTCCTCAGCTCTCTGCTCACTTGCGCTGTTGTAATTATGGGTGGGGATGTCTCTCCTATGTTGGTATCAGCAGAAGGATGTGTGGAGGGTGCAATACTCCGAGGTGAGAGTGAGAGTGGCCTAGTACCCTGATGTGTGGAGTACAAGTCCAAGGACATTACGGCTAAATCTTTATTATGCTCTGATGAGCCCTCATCTGGAGTACTGGGTGCAGTTTTGGCCTACAAAAGGGAATAACACCACAGGAAAAAATCCAGAAAAGAGCGACAAAGCTGATTCAGGACTACATGGGATGAGTTATGAAGAAAGATCAAACGACTTAGGAATTGTAGTGGACTTGACGCTATCAACTTCCAGACAGTGTACAGAATCAATGAAGAAGGCTAACAGAATGTCAGGTTATATAGCGCCCTGATGTGTGGAGTACAAGTCACAGGAGGTTCTGCTCAGGCTTTATAACACACTGGTGAGGCCTCATTTGGAGTACTGGGGGCAGTTTTGGTCTCCAAAAGGACATAACAGCACAGGAAAAAGTCCAGGGAAGAGAAATGAGGCTGGTTCCAGGGCTACAGGGGATGAGTTAGGAGGAAAGATTAAAATATTTAGGAGTCATAGTGGACTTGATACTATCAACTTCCCGACAGTGTTCAGAAGCCATGAAAAAGGCTAACAGAATGTCAGGTTATATAGCGCCTTGGTGTGTGGAGTACAAGTCCAAGGAGGTTCTGCTTAAGCATTATAACACATCTCATCTGGAGTACTGGGTGTAGTTTTGGTCTCCAAAAGGACATAATATCACCGGAAAAAGTCCAGAGAAGAGCAACTAGGCTGATTCCAGGACTACAGGGGATGAGTTATGAGGAAAGATTAAAAGAGCTGAGCCTTTACGGTTTAAGGAAAAGAAGATTAAGAGGAGACCTGACTGGAGTGTTTAAAATTACAAAGGAAATTAGCACAGGGAATTGAGACTGTGACTTTAAAATGAGTTTACATTTACTTATTTGGCTGACTCCTTTATCCAAGTTAACTTAACGACATTTTTGATACGACTGGTTCCATTTCTTTTGGCTTTCCAATAGCAGCACAGGCAGGTGAAGTGACTTGCTCAGGGTTACACATATGGTGTCAGTAGTGGGATTGGAACCCACAACCTCATGGTTTGAAGTCCAAAAGCTTTAACCACTACACACACAGAGAGAGTTGGAAACTTCTTAAGGGGAAATTTCACACAAACATTAGGAAGTTTTTCTTCACACAGACAAAAACAGACACGTGGAATAAGTGACCAAGTAGCGTGGTGGGCAGTAGGACTTTAAAAACTCGACTTGAAGAATTAAGTGGGTAGGACTGGCGAGCATTGTTTGGCTGATAGATAGATAGATAGATAGATAGATAGATAGATAGATAGATAGATAGATAGATAGATAGATAGATAGATAGATAGATAGATAGATAGATAGATAGATAGATAGATAGATAGATAGATAGATAGATAGATAGATAGATAGATAGATTCTTATTAATCCCAAAGGGAAATTCACATACTCCAGCAGCAGCATACTGATAAAAGCAATATCTAATTAAAGAGTGATAACAATGCAGGTATAATAGACAGTAACTTTGTATAATGTTAACGTTTACCCCCCGAGTGGAACTGAAGAGTCACATAGTGTGTGGGAGGAACGATCTCCACAGTCTGTCAGTGGAGCAGGACGGTGACAGCAGTCTGTCGCTGAAGCTGCTCCTCTGTCTGGAGATGATCCTGTTCAGTGGATGCAGTGGATTCTCCATGATTGACAGGAGTCTGCTCAGCGCCCGTCACTCTGCCACGGATGTCAAACTGTCCAGCTCCGTCCCTACAATAGAGCCCGCCTTCCTCACCAGTTTCTCCAGGCGTGAGGTGTCTCTCTTCTTTATGCTGCCTCCCCAGCACACCACCGCGTAGAAGAGGGCACTCGCCACAACCGTCTGAAAGAACATCTGCAGCATCTTATTGCAGATGTTGAAGGACACCAGCCTTCTAAGGAAGTATAGTCGGCTCTGTCCATTCTTGCACAGAGCATCAGTATTGGCAGTCCAGTCCAGTTTATCATCCAGCTGCACTCCCAGGTATTTATAGGTCTGCACCCTCTGCACAGAGTCACCTCTGATGATCACGGGGTCCATGAGGGGCCTGGTCTTTCTAAAATCCACCACCAGCTCCTTGCCTGTTCTCGTCTAATGTTCTAATGTTCGATCTCTACTCTTGCCCTAATATTGGGGTGAAATTACAGGAAAATCATCTTTGAAGATGTATTCAAAGGTTGTCGTGGACTAGGAGTCCCAAAGCACATAAGTCCCAAAATGAAGGGGAGATCATTGTCAAACCCCAGCCAATAATAAGGCCAAGCAGTGAATCTTTATAAAATACTAACTGTGTAAGCCCGTGCTATAAAAAGCCTGACTAGAAACTATTGAAATCGTAAGAAAAGAAACTGAAATGCAGAGTCGGCGGTTTTGTTTTGCGGACGTGCTCGCCCCCTTTGTCTATCAGCAGCTAAGTAAGTTCAAAACTTGACTTGATCAACACATCAAGGGGACATCAAGCTTTGCTGGGCTGAATGGCCTGTTCTCGTCGTGATGGTTCTGATGTTCTAATCAGTGGCTACAAGTCTGATTATCGGTCCACTGAAAGGCATCAAGCTGAGATCATAGAGATGCGCATTTGTGCCGTTTATTTTACAATCGTGCAGGTAACTTTGGTGGATTTTTTTTTCTCTCCAAGTCACCAGATCGTATTTTCAAGAGGAAATGATGATTGTGTTTTATCAACATGGATGGACTTGTTCATAAAGAGTTCCTTCCCCCTGAACAATTTACTCAACTGAACCACTGAGGTGTCGACGGGAAAGCATCAGAGAAATGACACACGCAAAACTACGTTATACCCGATGAGAAAGCAGCTGTGCACACCGGGTCGTCCATCCGTCAAAGAGGTTTTGACCAAAAACAGTGTGCTTTGTTGCTTTACCAGATCTCGTTCCCGGCACTTTTAGGGGGCGGCAAAATTTCACAATAAATAATAATATCTTGTAAAAATTTGAACCATATCTAAATAAGGGGGCGGCGGAATTTTCCTCCGCCCCGGGCGGCTGACACCCACGCTACGCTACTGTCCCTGCGACTTCTTTTTGCCCCCCAAATTAAAAAATGAGACTAAAACGAAGAGGATTTGGTATTGTGGCAAAAATGCAGGAGGTTCTACTGTCGACAAGATGATTATAGGATATTATAATCCAGGAATTGTGGTGGAACAAGTGTATCGCATCTCAAGGAGAGGATTCTGAAGGTAACTAAACAGGAATTGATGTCAATTTTATAATAAACAGTTCTATGAATTTTTGGAAACCCCCTCACGTAGGTCGCCTCCTGGAACACCTCGTGCATTGTGCCCTTTGCTAAGGGATTGGCTCCCCTTGCCTTCCAGCGAGGAAGAACAGCATCTAGAAAGTTCATAACCAGATTAATATCACTCTTTTTAAATTTTAATTATATTTACAAATTCATTGTGCAGGTCAATAATTGACTGTGTCTCAGCATTTTGGGACACACATTTTCTTACCCAAAGTCTTTTACGTAAAGAACATTTGATAAAATGTCACAGGCAATACACTACCGACCATCTCATTTTCTTTAGGCAGGGTATGGCCTCTTTCTTTCTTTCTTTCTTTCTTTCTTTCTTTCTTTCTTTCTTTCTTTCTTTCTTTCTTTCTTTCTTTCTTTCTTTCTTTCTTTCTTTCCTTCTTCCCAGTTACAGAGCTCTGCATCATTGGATTTCATTTAGATCAAAATTCCAACTTCCGATTTCCAAGCATATCCTTCTTTCTTGAGACACAATGTCGCCTGTGCTCGTCTTCAGCGATGATGGATTTCCCTGCCCCACAATGACAAATTATTTAATCTCTTTAAGGACTGAGTTTGCATGATTGATGGCTTAAGGCTTTTTTTTTTTAAAACAATGGACCAGGTAGCATGGAGAATAATGCTATAATGGTTCAGACTATGTACAACGCCATTCCTTTGTGTCTCTCCAAAAGCCAGTTCTACGTCAGCAGGAACGCTAGTAGTAAGGGTATCAGGAAGCCCCCGACGTACGAGTGGCTCAAGGGTGCCGCCCCCGCCAAGTTTCCTCGCTTGCGTGGTCGGGGTCCATTGCAGAGCGCCGTGTTGCAGCAGCTAATGCACACTGAGCCGATCTTTCCGGGAGAGCAGAAAGACTGGTAGCCCGATGAGGCGATGAGGCAGGCCGCGGAGGAAGCACATGACTTGCGATATATCACTCCTGTGGAGAGAGAGAACAACAAAAGGAAAATCAGACTCGACAGTTTGAAAACAGAATGAAATGCCCAGCTATTCCATACTGGCACACACAATCAGCAGCCACAACACATTCACTTCAGAAGTGGTCATCCACCTGAAGCTGAGCACGTTCACGCCTGGCCAGTACTTGGATGGTAGACCATCGAGGAGAAAGCTTGGGTTGTTGCTGGAAGGAGGTGTTGGTGAGGCCAGTAGGGGGTGCCTACCTTGTGGTGTGTGGTAAAAAATTAGGCAACAAAAAGAAACACCACAGATACTAAAAAATCAGCAAAAGAGGCCAGCAGGGGGCCCTCCAAGGCCTAGTCATTCTGACCCCCTAAGCATACCCTGCCTCTCAGTGTCTCTCTCACCACCTAACAGCTCATGTGTGGTGAGTGTACTAATGTAAAAAATGGCTGCTGACGCATCTTTCAGGTGGTTGCCACACATTTAGCAGAGGATGAGGTGGCTCCTCACTCACTGAGGCGCTTTGAGTAGTGAGAAAAGTATTCACAGCGCATCACTTTTTCCACATTTTGTTATGTTACAGCCTTATTCCAAAATGGATTAAATTCATTTTTTTCCTCAGAATTCTGCACACAACACCCCATAATGACAACATGAAAAAAGTGTACTTGAGGTTTTTGCAAATTTATTAAAAAATAAAAAAACTGAGAAATCCCATGTCCATAAGTATTCACAGCTTTTGCTCAATACTTTGTCGATGCACCTTTGGCAGCAATAACAGCCTCAAGTCTTTTTGAATATGATGCCACAAGCTTGGCACACCTATCCTTGGCCAGTTTCGCCCATTCCTCTTTGCAGCACCTCTCAAGCTCCATCAGGTTGGATGGGAAGCGTCAGTGCACAGCCATTTTAAGATCTCTCCAGAGATGTTCAATCGGATTCATGTCTGGGCTCTGGCTGGGCCACTCAAGGACATTCACAGAGTTGTCCTGAAGCCACTCCTTTGATATCTTGGCTGTGTGCTTAGGGTCGTTGCCCTGCTGAAAGATGAACTGTCGCCCCAGTCTGAGGTCAAGAGCACTCTGGAGCAGGTTTTCATCCAGGATGTCTCTGTACATTGCTGCAGTCATCTTTCCCTTTATCCTGACTAGTCTCCCAGTCCCTGCCGCTGATCCCCAATCCCCACAGCATGATGCTGCCACCACCATGCTTCACTGTACAGATGGTATTGGCCTGGTGATGAGCGGTGCCAGGTTTCTTCCAAACATGACACCTGGCATTCACACCAAAGAGTTCAATCTTTGTCTCATCAGACCAGAGAATTTTCTTTCTCAATGTCTGAGAGTCCTCCAGGTGCCTTTTGGCAAACTCCAGATGGGCTGCCATGTGCCTTTTACTAAGGAGTGGCTTCCGTCTGGTCACTCTACCATACAGGCCTGATTGGTGGATTGCTGCAGAGATGGTTGTCCTTCTGGAAGGTTCTCCTCTCTCCACAGAGGACCTCTGGAGCTCTGACAGAGTGACCATCGGGTTTTTGGTCACCTCCCTGACTAAGGCCCTTCTCCCCTGATCGCTCAGTTTAGATGGCTGGCCAGCTCTTGGAAGAGTCCTGGTGGTTTCGAACTTCTTCCACTTCTGGGTGATGGAGGCCATTGTGCTCATTGGGACTTTCAAAGCAGCAGAAATTTTTCTGTAACCTTCCCCAGATTTGTGCCTCGAGACAATCCTGTCTCGGAAGGTCTACAGACAATTCCTTTGATTTCATGCTTGGTTTGTGCTCTGACATGAACTGTCAACTGTGGGACCTTCTATAGACAGGTGTGTGCCTTTCCAAATCAGGTCCAGTCAACTGAATTTACCACAGGTGAACTTCAATGAAGCTGCAGAAACATCTCAAGGATGATCAGGGGAAACAGGATGCACCTGAGCTCAATTTTGAGCTTCATGGCAAAGGCTGTGAATACTTATGTACATGGGATTTCTCAATTTTTTTATTTTTAATAAATTTGCAAAAACCTCAAGTAAACTTTTTTCACGTTGTCATTATGGGGTGTTGTGTGTAGAATTCTGAGGAAAAAAATTAATTTAATCCATTTTGGAATAAGGCTGTAACATAAGAAAATGTGGAAAAAGTGATGTGCTGTGAATACTTTCTGGATGCACTGTATATAAATGTAAAGATTATTATTAATATTTAATAAGAACATGTTCTCTTGTTCCTGTAATAATTCTTGCAGCCGCATTTTGGATTAACTGGAGGCTGTATAAAGAACAGTTTGAACATCCAGTGAACACCGCATTGCAGTAGTCAATCCTACTAAAGATAAATGCATGAATTAGTTTCTCAGAATCCTGTTTATTTAAAAAGCGCCTTAATTTCCTAACATTTTTAAGATGGAAGAAACATGTTTTGGACAACTCTATAATATGCGCTTTAAATGACATGCTAGAGTCAAAGATAACTCCTAGATTGCGGGCTGATTCAGTAAAATTGACTTGGATTCCCACTGAGTTAAATGATGACAAAATATTGTTATGATCAGCGTCATTCCCTCCAACAATTAACATCTCTGTTTTATCTGTATTTAAAGACAAGTAGTTCTCATTCATCCACTCCTTTAATTCACTAACACAACTAATTAAATACAACATTGGAGAAACTTCATTTGATTTAAATGAAAGGTATAACTGGGTGTCATCTGCATACGAGTGAAAATTAACATTATGTTTCCTAATGAGAGATCCCAGTGGAAGCATGTAAAGTGAAAACAGTAAAGGTCCCAGTACTGAGCCCTGCTGGACACCATATCTCACTTCTGTGTATAATGATGGAGTCCTGTCAGCACATTTCTGTACATATTGGAATCGATTTGATAAATAAGAACTAAACCAAGTGAGCACAGTGCTTGTAAGCCCAACATCATTTTCTAGCCTGTGCAGTAAAACAGAACGGTCAATGGTGTCAAACGCTGCGCTTAAGTCTAACAACATAATTACAGTGGAGTTTCCTTCATCAGAGGATATCTGTTATAATACATTTGTTATAATATTAAGTTTAATGTCACTGTCTCTGTGTAGACATTTTAAATCTGTTTTTCTTTTCTTTGTACATGCATAGCTCAGCTAGATTTAGTACAAAAGGGCTCAGCATTTAGAATTGCTGGGCCAAGCATAGGACAAGATTGACAAAGACAGCTGGAGGAATGTATAGTCAGCCTGAAGACAGATGTATACTATTTTGTTCTCTGTTATCAGTCAGCACAAAATCTTCTTTCCTTGTTTGGAAATGGACTATTTGCCGATGTGAGGGCCTGCACGTGGAGAAACCAGTATAAAAGACTTGGACATCAGCCAAATACTTTGAAGCCGACGGACGGATGGGTGATATCGTCATCCGTCCTGAAAATCCTTTCAGCGCAGTGATGGAAAATGGCAGACTGTATAGATCAAGATCCCACCTTGGTAATGTCATGCTATTTGGCTTCCTCGTCTGTTATGCTGCGTAACTCGTCGTTAAAGAAAGCTAAGTTATTTTCTCTTATGTGATTTTTACCACCGTATCACTATGGGAGGGATATCGCCTTTTAATATCATATCTATATAGTTTTCGGTTACTTAAAACACCGCAATTACAAAAGAACTTATTCCAACTAGGGAGCTATATTGCCCCTAAAAGGAAACAATATCAGAATGTCGTTTACAACCCAAAGTTTGCCGGTTTGCCGATATTAGCAACTAAGCGTCTTTGTCTTTCTTCTGAAGTTTCGTTTTGCCAACGTGCTCACCTCGCTTGTGTTATTAGCAGCTAAACGAGATTTCTGTTTCCTCAGAGGTGGACCCCTTACCTCGACTCCACTGCTCACTTCTGGGCTGGACAGACATCTTCCACATGTAGATGTTTATATATAAGATAAATGCATAGACCTACACGGCAGCGTCCTGGTAATTAATGCTCCAGCAGTCGATGTGCTAACAGATATGGGCCAATGTCCCTGTGTCACAGTTGAAGTCCTGGTCAGTTTTTTGTTGATTTCAGGGCGGTTCACCACTTTTCACTTTTTTGCGTTTCATTATAATAAGGAAAAGCACCACGTGACACCACGTAAACCACCGTCTAGGCCTGCGAGGCTCTTTGGGTTTCCTGTTAAACCAATTTCAACGTTCATTTCTTATGCCGTTTAATCTAATTAAGGGCTTTCTGGTCACGATAAGACACCTTACATGATAACAACAGTAAATGTCATTGGAAAGACCTCTCTTGAGTCAACCATTAGTTAAATGCAGATACTGTACAACAGAAGGAAAATGGGGCACGGGGTTTCTAAGAAAATCATTATTTTTAAGATGGACAGAATTTATTCCAATTACCAGGTAAATGTTAATTGGCTCAGAGACGGATCTGTAAATCTTCATGATTGTGAAAAGTGAACCCAGCATCGCCTTTGATCGTCTAATTTTTTTTTTTTGTAATATATACTTTATTAATCTAATTTATTAATTTATTAACTAATTTGTGTGAATTTCCCCTTGGGTTTAATGAAGTACTGTATCTATCTATCTATCTATCTATCTATCTATCTATCTATCTATCTATCTATCTATCTATCTATCTATCTATCTATCTATCTATCTATCTATCTATCATTATATAGTGCCTTTTCTATCTATCTATCTATCTATCTATCTATCTATCTATCTATCTATCTATCTATCTATCTATCTATCTATCTATCATATAGTGCCTTTTCTATCTATCTATCTATCTATCTATCTATCTATCTATCTATCTATCTATCTATCTATCTATCTATCTATCTATCATATAGTGCCTTTTCTATCTATCTATCTATCTATCTATCTATCTATCTATCTATCTATCTATCTATCTATCTATCTATCTATCTATCTATCTATCTATCTATCTATTATATAGTGCCTTTTCTATCTATCTATCTATCTATCTATCTATCTATCTATCTATCTATCTATCTATCTATCTATCTATCTATCTATCTATCTATCTATCTATCTATTATATAGTGCCTTTTCTATCTATCTATCTATCTATCTATCTATCTATCTATCTATCTATCTATCTATCTATCTATCTATCATATAGTGCCTTTTCTATCTATCTATCTATCTATCTATCTATCTATCTATCTATCTATCTATCTATCTATCTATCTATCTATCTATCTATCTATCTATCTATTATATAGTGCCTTTTCTATCTATCTATCTATCTATCTATCTATCTATCTATCTATCTATCTATCTATCTATCTATCTATCTATCTATTATATAGTGCCTTTTCTATCTATCTATCTATCTATCTATCTATCTATCTATCTATCTATCTATCTATCTATCTATCTATCTATCTATCTATCTATATAATCCCTGAGAGGAAACTGTCTTCAGGTGTCAGAAATTGTACAGTCCATAGAGAGCAAATTTTCAGCTTGATAGCCGTGTTCTGGGGCTCAACAGAGTAGGATCCCTTCTGGCAGTAACGAGATTTGAACCAGCAACTTTCCAGAGACCTTAGCCACAGAGCCACCATACCCACCTGAGTCTCTTTTTCATTTTTAAATGCACATTCCAGTCAGGTTTTAATTAGAGAAGCGTCAAAATGGTGCGGGTGGGTGTGGGATGAAAAATATGTGACCCGGCCATTAATAAGTAAGGAGGGCTCTTAGAAATGTCTTGGTTTTAAATAGGCATTGCTGGAGTATATATATATAAATATATGGAGAGAATTTATAAATATATGTGGAGAATGCCATTTTCTGCGGTGGGTTGGCACCCTGCCCGGGATTGGTTCCTGCATTGTGCCCTGTGTTGGCTGGGATTGGCACCAGCAGACCCCCGTGACCCTGTGTTCGGATTCAGCGGGTTGGAAAATGGATGGATAGATGAATTGCCATTTTCCTAATCTATGTATTACTTGGTTGACACCTTTATCCAGAGCAACTTACAACATCTGAGAGATATAACTGGTTACATTCCCTCCTGTCCCCTATGAGAGACAGCCAGCATCTAATACCTGGCTGGGACGCCTCCGTAAATGAAGAACAAGGGAAGATGGCTTTTGAAGGGCGCGATCTCCTTCAAACTGCTACTTAGCAGCCCCCCTGGGTTCCCACAGGGCTGTATGGGAATTAAAATTTGTCCTGTTCAGTTCTGTGGCTGTGGGACCTTGGGTTTCCGCCACACCTGGGAGTAATACCAGACCTCCCTAACGAGCTCCCTGGAATGCTCCTCGGTGTGGCTTTTAAAGGAGCCAGCTGCCTCGCAGAGACAAATGGAAGAGGGATGAAGCTTGTTGGTAGAGGAGTTGACGGGGGAAAGAAAGAAAGAAAGAAAGAAAGAAAGAAAGAAAGAAAGAAAGAAAGAAAGAAAGAAAGAAAGAAAGAAAGAAAGAAAGAAAGAAAGAAAGAAAGAAAGAAAGAAAGAAAGATACCCTGCCTAAAGAAAATGAGATGGTAAATGAAGGCCGATAGTTTATTGCCTGTGACATTTTATCAAATGTTCTTTATGTTGGGTAAGAAAATGTGTGTCCCAAAATGCTGAGACATGGTCGATTATTGACCTGCACAATGACTTTGTAAATATAATTAAAATTAAAAACAGAGTGTATGAATCTGGTTATGAACTTTGTAGATGCTCTTCTTCCTCACTGGAAGGCAAGGGGAGCCAATCCCTTAGCAAAGGGCACAATGCATGAGGTGTTCCAGGAGGCGACCCCAAAAATTCACAGAACTGTTAAAAAAAATAGCCTTTTGTTATAAAATTTAGAGCGATTCCCTTTTAGTTACCTTCAGAATCTTCTCCTTGAGATGCAACACACTTGTTCCACCACAATTCCTGGACTAAAATGTTCTATAATCTTCTTGTCTAGAACCTCCTGCATTTCTGCCACAATACCAAATCTTCTTCATTTTAGTCTCATTTTAAATTCGGGGAACAAAAAGAAGTCGCAGGGAATGAGATCAAGAAGTGCTGTCTGCGCTGTATTCTTAGGCTGTAGTATAATTGGTGCTGGTGGGAAACGGGTGGAAAACGTTTCCCACTGAATAAGTCTTTTATTTTTTACGGCACTTGTGTCCGTTGTATCGGGTGTTTGGTGCGCCCCCTGGTGGCTCACACTCCCAATCATAACACAGGCAGGTGATGTGACTAAGTGTGTAAGTCACCATGGATAAAACCTTCATTATAGCAAGTAAACGATAGACAGATACCGTATATAATCACATATAAGTCGGGTCTTGAAACCTGAAAAATCGATCATAAAATCAGACCCCGACTTATGCGCCCGTTCAAAAATGCAACACTTCCTTTTTTTTTTTTTACATCTTCTTTCCTCCTCCAATCTCGCACCAGTTTCTCAGACGCATCGAATTTTGTTGCAGCGGTTCAGTTACCAATTTCGTTCGCCACTTCAACGACTTTTCATTTAAAACCAGCTTCATATTTTCTTCTGATCGAACGCTCCATCGTAGATAAGGGATGCTCTTACGATAAAGGTGTACGAGGGTGTGAGATACAAAAAACACAAATCGGTGCAAACGTCGCTTCGGAATAGTGCAGGTATTACCGTGTGGGCACGTAGGCACAGTATAGAGAGAGCGAGAGGTTAGGGGCACACGCTGATACAGCGCACTGCTGCACCCACATAGAAACAAAAGGCCGTGTGCTCCGTGGTTACTCTCTCAGGTGGGCGTTAGCATTTCATAATCTCTTGGACCAATAGCATGAGTTTTCCACATTCAACTTATACGACCGACATTATAAAATAACAGAAATCACACTGTAAAAGCAAGTCCCAACTTATCCACGGGAGAAATTATCCACGAGTATATATGGTACCTGTGAGGCTAAATCAAAAATGGCCGTACCTTGAGGAAAATGTGCCTTATTATACCACAATCACAAATTGTTCCTGTATGGCAAATGAAACTTGACAATCGAGGAGCACTCAGACTTACAGAATGGTGGGCAAGGCGTTTTATAACCGAGAGTCATTTTCTCAAGAAAAGGAAGTCAATTGTGAGGCTTTCAGACCCTGTCTGGAACAGAATTTCCACTTCAGATATTTTTATTTGAACTCTTTTTATGATCTTCTCTCAGGATTGCATTGCAAGCAGTCTCGAGTGATGTCAGACAACCCTGACATTCTGTAGCCCAACAAAGGAAAGGCGACAGAGTGACGAGGCCATTATCGTGAACATGTCTCCAAATAAAAGCTAAAGAAGACAAATGCCCACCTAACTAACGAGTGTGGCGGGTAAGGCAGCTGCATTGTTACCCAGCGCTTTGTCCTGCCATTGTCATGTCTCACCAATTGACACATTACATAGCAATACCACAAAACAACTCCAATAATATCTTTTTGCAAACACCCTTCATTTGTTGGCCTTTTCTTTCCCCAGGAATAGCTTCGTAGGCCAGGCTGATTTAGAAACTGCAAAAGCATGACAGCTTCTACATGTTACTCTGCTCTGCTGACGATGCAGTTAAATATAGAAAAGTTGGATCACCATAAAATAATGGGCTTTCTTTCATCCGGGGGGCAATAAAGACATTGGATTTGAATTACACTGCCATAAGGAGCAAGAAAGTGCTTGATAAAACAGCAAATTTATTACGAGGAATGGACATTAATCATTCAGAGGGGCAATGCTGAAAGAAGATTAAAAAGTCAAGACAGAAAAAAAAAATACTAAAACCATCGCCCTTTCTACTTCTCTATTAGTCTGTTTGAAAAGAAAGTTTAGTTAATCAATAGAAGAGTATTATGAGGACGATAATAAATATGTTTAGTAAAAAAAAAAAAAAAAAAAAGCAGGTGAAGTAACTTCAAGTAAATGAACGTAAATACGAAGCCTACCCTGGCAGCTTCAGGCACAAGGCTGGCATTGACAATGGAAGGGATGCCAGGCTACAGGGCAATGATTCATTGATTTCTTCTTCTTCTTCTTTCTGCTTCTCCCCGTTACAGGTCTCCACAGAGAATCATCTTCTTCCATATCTTCCTGTTCTCGTCATTTTGCTCTGTCACCCCCATCACCTGCATGTACTCTCTCACCACATCCATAAACCTTCTCTTAGGCCTTCCTCTTCTCCTCTTCCATGGCAGTTCTATCCTTAACATCCTTCTCTGAATATACCCAGCATCTCTCCTCTGCACATGTCCAAACCAACACAATCTCGCCTCTCTGAATTTGTCTCCCAACCGTCCAACTTGAGCTGACCATATAATGTTCTTATTTCTAATCCTGTCCATCCTCGTCACACCCAATACAAATCTTAACATCTTTAACTCTGACACCTCCAGCTCTGTCTCCTGTGCCACCGTCTCCAACCCATATAACATAGCTGGTCTCACTATCGTCCTGTAGATAGATAGATAGATAGATAGATAGATAGATAGATAGATAGATAGATAGATAGATAGATAGATAGATAGATAGATAGATAGATAGATAGATAGATAGATAGATAGATAGATAGATAGATAGATAGATAGATAGATAGATAGATAGATAGATAGATAGATAGATAGATAGATAGATAGATAGATACTTTATTAATCCCAAGGGGAAATTCACATACTCCAGCAGCAGCATACTGATACAAAAAACAATATTAAAGAGTAACAAAAATGCAGGTATAACAGACAATAACTTTATATAATGTTAACGTTTACCCCCGGGTGGAACTGAAGAGTCACATAGTGTGGGTGAGGAACGATCTCCTCAGTCTGTCAGTGGAGCAGGACGGTGACAGCAGTCTGTCGCTGAAGCTGCTCCTCTGTCTGGAGATGATCCTGTTCAGAGGATGCAGTGGATTCTCCATGATTGACAGGAGTCTGCTCAGCGCCCGTCACTCTGCCACAGATGTCAGACTGCTCAGCTCTATGCCTACAATGGAGCCTGCCTTCCTCACCAGTTTGTCCAGGCGTGAGGCATCCTTGTTCTTTATGCTGCCTCCTCAGCACACCACCGTGTAGAAGAGGGCACTCTCCACAACCGTCTGATAGAACTTCTGCAGTATCTTATTGCAGATGTTGAAGGACGCCAGCCTTCTAAGGAAGTATAGTCGGCTCTGTCCTTTCTTCCACAGAGCATCAGTATTGGCAGTCCAGTCCAATTTATCATCCAGCTGCACTCCCAGGTATTTATAGGTCTGTACCATCTGCACAGTCACCTCTGATGATCACGGGGTCCATGAGGGGCCTGGGCCTCCTAAAATCCACCACCAGCTCTTTGGTTTTGCTGGTGTTCAGGTGTAGGTGGTTTGAGTCGCACCATTTAACAAAGTCCTTGGTGAGGTTCCTATACTCCTCCTCCTGCCCACTCCTGATGCAGCCCACGATAGCAGTGTCGTCAGCGAACTTTTGCACGTGGCAGGACTCCGAGTTGTATTGGAAGTCCTTCTTCCACATGCAAGCACCACACCTCAAATCAACTCCCAGGCCTTTTATCTGCTTAATTGATAAGGACATAACGACGGACTTGCCCACACCTGCCCATGAAATAGCCTTTGAGTCAATTGTCCAATTACTTTTGAGCCCCTGAAATGAAGTGATTGTGTTAAGAAATGCTTTAGTTGCCTCACATTTTTATGCAATTATTTTGTTCACCCCACTGAATTAAAGCTGAAAGTCTGCACTTCAACTGCATCTGAGTTGTCTCATTTAAAATTCATTGTGGTAATGTACAGAACCAAAATTAGAAAAAAGTTGTCTCTGTCCAAATATTTATGGACCGTATATTTAAAAGGAATATATAACATTGGTCTTAGAAATAGTATGAAAAGACTGGCAGTGTGTAAAATGATCAGTGCTGCTATAACTGTGATGCTCTTTGCATGAAAAAAATACATGTTCCATTAAAATTTCACATTTTCTTTGTGAATTGTGACGTTTCCTTAAAAAAGTGCAGCAAAAAAGTGTTTGCTGTCCAGGGGTGCATTAACCCCCAATTATGTGGTGGTTTAAGGGTTAACATCATGGCTGACACCTTTATCCAGCATGATGTACAACATTTGAGAGATGCAATCTTTAATTGTCCAACTGGGGAATTGCAAGGCTTGCTCATGGTCACATGGTGTCAGCGGTGGGATTTTTAACGCACAACCTCAGGAATTATGATCCAAAGTCTTAACTATTATATCATATCGCCTGCACAGTTTTGTCTGTATTGCTTTTATACCCAAAGCTTTCACTCTAACCATTCATTTATCCATTGTCACCAGAGGGAAGTCTTCCAGGCACACCTTATGCATGTGGAAGCACCCTGGGACACAAGGGGGCATTGTCACTCTAACAGTCTTGTCTCCTTTTTTCCCCCTCTGTCCTGTATGGACAAAGAGGCCAAGGAAGCCCCTCCCCTTCCCATCTGCCGGATATAAAAGGTGAGACGCTCCTGAAAGATGGCGTCTCACTTCAGACCTGACCGCCATAGTGAACACTAAAGAGAGGGACAGAGGTTCACCCGAAAGAGCATGGCATGAGGCTGGTGTTCAAGAGCCATTTAGGTGGGCCCAGACAGGGTTTTATTCGTTTCATTTTTATATAACTGGCCTTTTGCGAAAGTACCGTGTTTATCATTGAATACAGTTGTCAAGATTTAGTACACTTTGCCTTCTTGATTGACATGTGGGCACAAAGAACTGCCGCAAGCCCCTCTTCCTCCCTTCCTTCACTAAGTCAGGTTACAAAGGCAAAGGTCTAAACTGCTTATTAACGTGAAGGGGTCTTTAAGCTGTCCATCGAATGGCGCAGTTGCGACTCTGAATTCTGCTGAGGGCTGGAATTTATCGAAATGATTCATTTAAACGTGTAGGTCTAATGGCAGTCATTAGGATCTCACATGGTGAAACACTAAAGTGCTGTTAAAATTAAATGAGATCAAACGTAGCCCACTTATTTACAAGCACTCCGGTCTGAAAACAGCTATGAACGTGTTACACTTAGTGGGGAGCATTTTATTAACATAATATCTACTGTAATGAAAGAAATAAACAGGCGTCTCATGGCAAAGGAAGATGCCCCCAGTCTGCCAAATTGACTGGCATTTATGAAATCGGGGAGCTCACGTCTAAAAGAACTGAAGGGCGTTTTTCTACATAATCGGACATTGGCTGCCTTCTGAGGTGGCGTTTCATTAATTTGGGGTCCCATTTGTAAAACCTTTGAGAGTGAGGGGCTGGTCCAATGGTACTGCTCTGCTGTACTCTAACAAGGGGAAGGCGCTCAGACAGACGTGACGGTGGCCATGCCTGTACCTGAGGAATTGGAATATTTCCGGTTGTGAATCTGAAGTGCACTGTAGCTCTTATCATTTTGTTGAATGGTGCCTTATGGACACTCAATTGAAGCAAAGCTCTGACACACAAAATAAATGAACAAGTGAGTAGTTCTGCTATTCTCTTCATTTTAGACCTTGACATTTTGAACAACAAAAGAAATCATCTCAGTTTGACAAATTAATAAGATATCACTCTACTAAAAATACAAAAATACAAAAGATCTGACTAAGAGTAGTAGTTCTTGTCTCAAACTTCTGAGAACTCGCAGGGTCTGCTGGTCTTCTGCTCAGTCCATTAATGACGTGTCGTGCAGTAAGACACCTTCTGTTCTCAGTGTAATGTAAAAAGATGTGACTCAAGAGGTGACTTTATGACTTTTGCTGGTTTAGACCTCACTGTGTGACTCAGCTAATTAGCTTGTCACTCTTTTCAAGTGTACAAAAAAAAAAATATATATATATATTGTCACAAGTGTGCATGGGGGGCAGCTAAAGGGATCAAATGAGGTTTAATTCGACACCCCACCAGTAGATGGCAGAGTGCACTAATCCTTTCTCTCTTTCCATTGCAGACCAGTTTTGGGAAATGCCACCTGGCCCCGATGACCTCACTTCCTCTACCTTACTTTAAAGCCATCATCTTTACCTTAGCCAGTCAGTTCTGTTTTGGACTCCAACCTGTACACAACTGTTCAATCAATTTATCAACTTTTGCAGCCGGGTTCAAGTAAACAGGAGGCCAACCTTTTTGTGGCTCTTTTGTCTTTCTTTGACTATACTTATATATATATATATATATATATATATATATATATATATACATACTAGGGGGTTCGCCCCCTGCTCACTTCGCTCACCAACCCCCCCCGGCCTGCGCTATGCAGCAGCCACTTCGCATCTCTTTGCGTTGTGAAGAGGGGGGCTGAACACACCACAAAGAGACACAGTCGCTCCTCCAAAACCCCCTCTTAAACGGTGATAAAATGGGAAACAAATAAAGTTTTTTTTACCTCCTCTTTGCTCGATCAGCTGTTGGATTTGAACATTTAAAAGCCTGTCCAGCAGCTGTCTTTGTCATCTACTCTTTATCTTTTATTTGCGGCCCCGGGCGTGGTTAACTCTTTTGGCAGAAAGTCTCCTCTCGCGGGACGTAAGTTCTTTATATTTTTTAGTTTACAATTTAAAAACGGAATAAGTATCTGAAAATCTAACATCATATTAAAGTTTGATAAATTCTGAAAAGATTGATACCAAACATATACTGTATTTGTAGGTTTTAAAATAAGCCCAATTTAAAGCGTGACAAAAAAGTGACATAAAATCATTGCACAAAATCATTGCACATTTAGGCTTAGGATTTTATATATAGAGAGTAAATATATACATATACATATATATATATATATATATATATATATATATACTGTACATACTGTACATACATACATACATATATGTATATACTGTACTGTACATATAGAGCGACAGACTGCTGTCACTGTCCTGCTCCACTGACAGACTGAGGAGATCGTTCCTCCCCCAAACTATGCGACTCTTTAATTCCATCCGGGGGGGTAAACGTTAACATTTAACATTATACAAAGTTATTGTCTGTTTTTCACCTGCATTATTATCATTCTTTAATTTAATATTATTTATTGTATCAGTATGCTGCTGCTGAAGAATGTGAATTTCCCATTGGGATTAATAAAGTATCTATCTATCTATCTATCTATCTATCTATCTATCTATCTATCTATCTATCTATCTATCTATCTATCTATCTATCTATCTATCTATCTATCTATCTATCTATCTATCTATCTATCTATATATATATATATATAATGTATATATATATACATATATGAAATTGGCAGCAAAGACACAGAACAAATCTACTTGGGGTGCGTTCAGCCCCCCACTTCAAAACATGAGCGGCAAAAACGTAAAGTGGCTGGCACTTAGCGCAGGCCCAGGGGAGTTGGCAAGTGAAGTGAGCAGGGGGTAAACCTCCTATAAATAATAATTTTTCTTTTATACATTTACAGATTTTACTAATATTCTGGCTGCAACTGGGGGTTGGGCAGCAAAGGCGCTAGGTGGGGTTGATCGCCGAAAGTGCCGGGGGGCACTTATATATATATATATATAGTGGGAAACAGCCCGGACACAGATAGGCAGACACCGATGGTTTCAAACCACACACACGTTTATTGTACATTATTCCTATTTACAACACTGCAAAACCCAGTGCCCCTGCACCAAGCACCCTCAGTCCAGGCCTCTTCCAATAATGCCTCTCTTCACCGTCTCCACTCCTCTCCTCCGAGCTCTGTACACTTCCACCAGACTCCAGCTGGAGGGAGGCGGCCCCTTTTATGTCCACCCGGACATGCTCCAGGTGCCTCCCGATGAGCTTCCTGCGGCACCTCAGGCCCCTATAGGGTTGAGCTTCCATGCTCTGTTCCCGTGGTCCCCATACCAACCAGGGCGGCTACCCTCTCATGGTCCCGAAGAGGCGTAGTCCCTCTCCCGGTCCTTCCAGGCGTCCTGGCTGGGTACTGCCCCCAGCCACTCGCCACTACATATATATATATATATATATATATATATATATATATCCATCCATCCATTTTCCAACCCGTTGAATCCGAACACAGGGTCACGGGGGTCTGCCGGAGCCAATCCCAGCCAACACAGGGCACAAGGCAGGAACCAATCCTGGGCAGGGTGCCAACCCACCACAGATATATATATATATATATATATATATATATATAATATATATATATGTATATATATATTGTCATACATGCACGCATAGAGAGACGTGTAAAGACCCAACGAGCAACGTAGTATACCGTGCCAGGGGACAAAAGCAGGGTACTAACCTCTCTTTCTTTATTTTCACAGAAAGACCAAAATTCACCCGGACTCCCTAACAACGCGCAGCCACTTCCGCACTCATTCCTTCCCTCTGGTCCCCTTCTGATGACATCATGACTCCCATCCACCACCACGGTTCCTTCCCAGCATTCCATCTGCCTGTTTCCTGTCCCACCCCATAAATTGTTCCCCTATTCATTTCATCACTATCTGTTGTACCTATGAGAAGTGAACTGACCTTGATCTTAAAATATACAGGGCCGGAAAACCCCAAACCTTTATGCTTCTCTGTGCTTTTCTTTTACAATATATATATATTGTGATATAGATAGATAGATAGATAGATAGATAGATAGATAGATAGATAGATAGATAGATAGATAGATAGATAGATAGATAGATAGATAGATAGATAGATAGATAGATAGATAGATAGATAGATAGATAGATAGATAGATAGGGTTTCCATGACCAAGTCCTGCCTCTTCCAGGATCTGGCCCTTCAAATTTAACCAGCACTGTAAAGAGGCAGCCATAGTTCAGACTTTTGGAGAATGAGCTGGACGACTCAGAATCTCTTCTTTCTTTAATGTTTTAAAGCATCCTCATATGCTATTTGACATTTTTCTATCCTCACTCTGCATTCAATGGGGGCCTGCTGATACCCAAAATCTTTTCTCGCTTCCTTGGCTCTTATATTCTTCATTACACTACACACTATGGATATATATATATATATATATATATATATATATATATATATATATATATATATATATATATCCATCCATCCATTTTCCAACCTGCTGAATCCAAAGCCAACACAGGGCACAAGGCAGGAACCAATCCTGGGCAGGGTGCCAACCCACCGCAGTATATATATATATATATATATATATATATATATATATATATATATATATATATATATATATATATATAATGGTGCGCCAAACATGGAAATATATTGATTTTTTTAATATATAAAATCAAATTATGAATACATAAAGTCATACCTGAATATAAAAGTCAGTTATGAATATATGAAGTCAAAGTCTATATATTTATAAAGTTACTGTAATTCTGAATGTTTAAAGTCAAACTCTAAGTTTATAGTTATTCTGTTCTCATGAAATTGCTATTCCACTATTATAAAATTATAATATATATTGGGGTGCCAAACTGGCAAATTCATTGAATTTCTGATTATTCCTGAATATATAAAGTCCAATTCTGAATGTATAAAGTCATTCTGCTCTCAGGGAGTTGCTTATCCTCTATTATAATATTAGTGTGACATATTTCATGACACCCACAGCCCAGCTGTGTGTACTCGCAGATAAGGTCCTCGCTATGGGCTGCTTGATGGAGCAGAGAAGGACATCAGAGGTTGTCTTCCTAGCCATGCACAGCAGGATGAAAAAGTTTCCCAGAGTCCTATGGTGCATGAGTGACACGTGGGATTGAGCAATAACAGGTCTGTGATGCCCTTAGTTGTCCGGGGCTGCACACACACTGCGTTGAATTAATCGAAGTATGTTTACCTGGTGCCGCGAGGTGTGGGTAAGCCATTGATGGCCATTCATGTTAGGGGCCAGAGCTTTCAATTGTCTCCACAAACAAGGAATTTCGAGTAACGGTTAAGGTTAAGGTTAGGGTGAAATCTCTGACGATGTCCCTGCCATTTGTACACACTACTTGTTGCTAAAAGTGATTAGATGGTTTAGTGAGGTCCTTGGGTCGGCTCTGTTGTGGTCTCTTGAATCCTCTGCTGGAGCATCTAGAAGACGATCAAACTTGACTATAGAGGAAGTAAAAGTCGTACCGAGGTTTCCGTAGATGAACCTGTGGAAGGATCATTACTGAGCCTCAAGGGGTGAGAGTGGTGGCCCGGCTTCCTGTCACAACCTAATCCTATTTTTCCCTCAGTGTTCAGTGCTTCAGTAGTATCCGCATTTTCCATATCCATAGGGTTTTTCAGGAGAGTAACCCCCCACCCCCGTGAATAACAAGAATTGACTGCATTGTATATTCAGTGTACTGTATATTTGTGTGTGTGCAGGTGTGTAAAGTGTTGCACCACAACTCTCAAATAGTAAAGCACTTTAGGTGTGGACTACATAATTGCTGGTTCAGCCTCCATTACTGACCCAGTGTGAGATCCTGAGTGAGTCTTTCTGTGTTCTGCATTGGCACTTTTTACTTTTAAAGCAGCTTAGTTGCTTAGCAGCTGTAGAAAGGAGGAGGAGGGGGTTGGCAGCAGGCGCTGATTATGCATTGCCACACCCACCACATGATGAACCACCTGGACTGGCACCCGAGGGTATTTCTGCACCACACTGGGATGGTGTGAGGTTTGTTTATGGTGGCTGGAGTGCAATCCTGCCACCAACCGCCAAGTTTTCCCAGTAAGTTGGAGGACCTGCTTTCAGGTTAACGTCATACTCAGGATGAAGCAATCGCAGGTTAAGGGTCTTGCTCAAGGGCCCACCGGAGTAGAGTCACTTCTGGCGTTTATGGGAGGTGTTACATAAAATCAAATGGTTGCTAGTTAAACCTCCGCCACTTCTTCACTATGTGAAGCAATTCATGTAATGAACATCTGAAATATGGAAATACGTTCTATGGTGCTGTAATTTTAAATTACTATATAAAAAGTCATGATTGATGGTGTAAATGTCACCAGTGACTCTCTGCAGGTCCCCGAGTGAGTCACTTAAACTGCCTTTACTCCACATGTCCCATGACTATGTGTCTGGAATAGAAAAGAAGCCGCCGAATTAAAAACGCTGGTTCAGTTCCCACCGTGGACTTGACCCTGCCTGCGTTCCAGCTGTTCTACAACTCTAAAATTGGGATGGTGGTTTTCCGAGTTTATATAAAGGATATAGTTAGGTTTTTTTTTTTAAGAAAAATCAACAAAATATTTATATAATATCCATCCATCCATTTTCCAACCTGCTGAATCCGAACACAGGGTCACGGGGGTCTGCTGGAGCCAATCCCAGCCAACACAGGGCGCAAGGCAGGAACCAACCCCAGGCAGGGCGCCAACCCACCGCAGGACACACACAAACACACCAAGCACACGCCAGGGCCAATCCACCTAACCTGCATGTCTTTGGACTGTGGGAGGAAACCCACGCAGACACGGAGAGAGCATGCAAACTCCACACAGGGAGGACCCGGGAAGCGAACCCAGGTCTCCTTACTGCAAGGCAGCAGCGCTACCCACTGCGCCACCATGCCGCCCTATTAATATAATAATACAAAAATAATAAATATAGTTATTTCTACAGTGAAATAAATAAGTATAATGAAACAGGAGCCGACCGTGTAAAGATGGCAGTGCACATCATTTAGTGCCACACTGCCGCATCAAGGATGTTGGAGCCGTCCAGATATTCCAGTTGTCTCTCTGTGGTTATCAGTTTTAATGCTGCAGTACTCTGAGCGCTCGAGGTCAAATGGTAAACAGGTCATCAAGATAAAAGAGTCCAGACTAATTTATACTGCCTATCTTTTCAATATTTTTAGCTGTTGTCACGTATGCATGTCGGGGGACCTCCCCACAAGCTCAGTCGAGGTATGTAATAACCTGTGGACACAAAAGGGAGGCGCTGCCGCTAGCACTGTCATCTCCTTCTTTCCCCCACAGTGCCGAGAAACTACTGGGTGAAGGCATTTAGCCCCGCCCCTTCCAGTCCCGCCCCCATGAATTCCGGAAAGGATTAATCACTTTTGGCCAGAGTAACCTGCGAGAACTCCGTCCTCTATTTGATTTGAAGGGATGCCCACCAACGAGCGCTGCTTCAGTTCTTTTGCTTTTTTCTTTGTCTTTGGAGAAATAAAAGCCCCCCAAAATTTCTCCCCTCAGTTCTGAGCTTTCATCCCCGCACCTGGTCACACTGCTTATTTCCAAGGAAGGAGAGGTGAAATAATGAAATCAGAACTTTGTCAAAACACACCACTCCATTCTTCTCACAGTCGTTTTTTTAAATATGTTTGTTCTTTTCTATCCCTTTCTTAAGTTAATGAGGCAGGCCAGTCTCCCTAATTCACACAGATTTTAACTTTTCTCTTCAAAACCTTGCACTGAATGTCAACAGGAAAGACGTCATTCCCACAATGCCTTTGCGTTTGAACTGATGATCTGCCTCTCCGCCTCATTCGCTAGTGAAGAATCATGCTTTTAATTCAAAGAGCACAGCATTGTGGGAATGCTTTGAATGCTGACATTCTTTGCAGGGTTTTCAGGAAATAACTCTTAATAATATTTTCACAAAAAATGCTCACATTTTGCACGTTTTGGCCTTGCAGATGGAGGTTGCTTTGTGGATTATGCACCACGGGTTATGTTAGAATTTTTTTTCACCATGGATGTTTTTCAAATCGTTTGCCACTGACCAATGTTGGTTACCCATCAACCCCATTGATTCTGAATAATAATAATAATAATAATAATAATAATAAATCCTGCGGTGGGCTGGCGCCCTGCCCGGGGTTTGTTTCCTGCCTTGTGCCCTGCGTTGGCTGGGATTGGCTCCATCAGACCCCCGTGACCCTGTAGATTAGGATATAATGGGTTGGATAATAGATGGATGGATGGATAATAATTCTTTTCATTTATATAGAAAAAATCTATATATAGAAAAATCAACAAAATATTAATATTTCTTTATAAGCATCCCACAATTCTCCACAAGCTGATTCAAGCCTGAAGAACACACACAGGCATAAGGGGACGTGGCGTCAGTCACTCCAGTATTGGCTACTTTGGTATTTTTGCCTCATCATTAAATGAAGCTGAAAGTCAAAGAGCTAAATGTAAAAATTAAATGAAAATGAAGGAAAAAAAAAAGTTGACTGGATCGATTGGCCATTAAAAGCTATGACAATTTTCAGAAAAATAAAACTCAATATATTGGTACATTTTGAGACGTGTAGAGAGGTGGAACAAGTTGTCTAATTAAATAACATAAATCAATGAACCTCAGCGATTGGCCTTCCGTTTCAAAACCTGGCTGAAGCAAACTCAGTAGGCTTCAAAGGACCAAAGGAAAGGGATGGCGTTCACCTTAAAGGAGATTTTCACTTGCAATGTTTAGCCAATGGGTGGCACGGTGGCACAGTGGGTAGCGCTGCTGCCTCACAGTTAGGAGACCCGGGTTCGCTTCCCGGGTCCTCCCTGCGTGGAGTTTGCATGTTCTCCCCGTGACTGCGTGGGTTTCCTCCCACAGTCCAAAGACATGCAGGTTAGGTGCATTGGCAATTCTAAGTTGTCCTGTGTGTGTGTGTGTGTGTGCCCTGCCCGGGGTTTGTTTCCTGCCTTACGCCCTGTGCTGGCTGGGATTGTCTCCAGTAAACCCCCATGACCCTTGGGTTGGATAATGGATGGATGGAGGTTTAGCCAACAGATGGCACTCAGTTTAAAAAAGAGAAAAGTGATCAGACCCTCCACCCATTCATCCACCCATCAATCTATTCGACTTGAAGAAAAATAATCATCCATCCATCCACTATTCAACCCGCTATATCCTAACACAGGGTCACGGGGGTCAGGGGCAGCTCTAATCATGGGTATCGTTCTGCTTATGGATATCATCACTTTTTTATTCTTGATTATGGTCATCAATGCCTGTTTCACTTCGCGTATCAGCAGTACTGTGGCAGGAGGATTCTTCATCTTTAGGTTTTCCTTGAGTGATAAAGTTCAGGATTGCTCCTTCCTGTGACGCAATGAAAGCCTCCTGAGCCGCCTTTCTCTTTCGTTTCGAATAACCAGATTCGTGTATTCGAAATCTCTTCATTTTGCTTAGAATGGGTATGCGAATGTCTTGTGTCCCCTATCTGACCAGATATTCACTATGACTATTGCGCTAACACTAATACTTTATTAAAACTAGGTGAAACATTAACTTCTAAGACGACTCGCCCACTTGCACTAGTTTCGCTTCTATATACGCGTGTCCGTAACTTGAAAACCAAGTGGTGGCCCATGATATTCTCATTACGGCAGAACATTATAATACTACATATAGCTTACTGCTCCGACTCGAGCGACATTAGTAAATACAGCGTAGGCCTACTAATTAACAAGAAACACAATATTTTTTGGCCACATTGCCATCAGCTGTGTCGTTATTTTCTCTTTCTGTTTTATATTCAATATGCAGTAGAGTCTCGCTTATCCGACATAAATGGGCCGGCAGAACATCGGATAAGCGAAAATGTCGGATAATGGGAGGTGTTAAGAAAAAGTCTATTAAACGTCAAACTATACACATTACGAGCCTAATACGAGGGTTGTCTGGGTTCCGCGTGGAATCACTCGAAATAAGTAGCCAGGGATTTTTTTTTCTATTTTTCTCGTGTACTTCGATCCTTTTTAAACTTTTTCCAAGTATTCACCGCCAACATCAATGCACTTTTGGGCTCTTCTGACCCGCGCAGCAAAACAACCTCTTTGGGAGGTTGTCCAGCTGTTCTTTGACAGCTGCAATCAGTTTCTCTCGAGTTTCGAAGTTGTGGCCTCGCAGGGGTTCTTTCACCTTCGGGAAGAGCCAAAAGTCACATGGTGCAAGATCGATTGGCCATTGTTTAACTTGTCAAGGAAAAACTTGCACCATTCCACGTGAGCTTGCTTTTGTTCCACACAGTCAGCAGCCTTGGAACCCATCGGGCACATTTCATTGTAAAGCCAAGATCTCGTCGAATGATGGTGTCGACAGCATACCGGGTCATTCCAAGTTCCAGGGCAATTTTCCTGATGGTCACACGACCATCTTCTTCCAGGAACTCCTTCACACGATCAGCATTTCTGCCATCAGTCGAACTTCGCGGTTTCAGTTCACGTTCTTCATCGTCAAAGTGGAAGTGGCCTGTGCTGAAGCGCTGGAACCACTTAAAAACCATCGTCTTCTTTGGAGCATTCTTCTTGAAGATGTGAGAAAGTTTTTGGCAGCACTCTTTAGCTGTTAAACCATCAGAAAAGTCGTAAAAAATCATCACTCGAAAGTCACGCACGCACGGAGTCGGGAGCTTCGCCGCTAGTGCCGGCTGCGCACTCTCAGTTTGTTTTCTTCCCCTGTTCATTCTGAAGGAAGAGAGGGAGGAAAACATCTGAACAAAAACATGCAACCACTTGAATAATCCCTCTACACAGCAGAACAGGTTTCGACAGGCTGACACTCGACAAACGATAAAATTCCGCACGGTACCCAGACAACCCTCGTACAGTGGAACCTCAGTTCACGAACATCTCTGAACACGTACAAATCGGGTTATGACCAAAAATGTTCGCCAAACTTTTGCCTCTGTGCACGACCACACACTCGGTATAGGAACAAGCCAGTTTCCCTTTCGGTTTGTGCGTGCAGATGATTTCCGCACGTGTTCAGTCTCTCCCTGTGCATTCCCTGTGCAGCGTTAGAGAGAGCGCGCGAGAGAGAGACACAGACACATGCACGCGCAAGAGAGGGAGACACACGCACACACACGCGAGAGAGAAAGAGAGACACATGCACACACACACGCGAGAGAGACGCATGCACACACGTGCACGCGCAAGAGAGAGACGCACGTACACACACGCGCGCGAGAGAGATGCACGCACGCACGCACGCACACACACGCACGCACGCGCGAGAGAGAGACGCATGCACACACAAGCGCGAGAGAGACGCACACACACATGCACGCACGCGCGAGAGAGAGAGATGCACACGCACACACACACGCACGCGTGCGAGAGACACACGGTCGCACACACACATGCACGCACACACACACGCGCCTGAGAGACACGCACACCAGAGAGGGCCAGCCACATAATCCACTGTAATCATGTTTCACAACAAAACAACAGAAAAATTTAACTGAAAAAATGAACTTAGCAACAAAAAATAGACTACGCTCACACTCCCAACTTGCAGTTCTTGATGTGTTATTTTTTTTTTTTTTGCGGTGGGAAGTCGGATAATACAGAATGTTGGATAAGCGAAGGTTGGATAAGCGAGACTCTACTGTCTCTCTACTGGAGAATTGTGGGATGCTTATAAAGAAATATTAATATTTTGTTGATTTTTCTATATATAGATTTTTTCTATATAAATGAAAAGAATTATTATCCATCCATCCATCCATTATCCAACCCGTTATATCCTAATCTACAGGGTCACGGGGGTCTGACAGAGCCAATCCCAGCCAACGCAGGGCACAAGGCAGGAAACAAACCCCGGGCAGGGCACCAGACAACCACAGGAATTATTATTATTATTATTATTATTATTATTCAGATTCAATGGGGTTGATGGGTAACCAATGTTGGTCAGTGGCAAACGATTTGAAAAACATCCATGGTGAAAAAAAATTCTAACATAACCCGTGGTACATAATCCACAAAGCAACCTCCATCTGCAATGCCAAAACGTGCAAAATGTGAGCATTTTTGTGAAAATATTATTAAGAGTTATTTCCTGAAAACCCTGCAAAGAATGTCAGCATTCAAAGCATAATTACCACAATGTTGTGCTCTTTGAATTAAAAGCGTGATTCTTCACCAGCGAATGAGGCGGAGAGGCAGATCATCAGTTCAAACGCAAGGCATTGTGGGAATGATGTCTTTCCTGTTGACATTCAGTGCAAGGTTTTGAAGAGAAAAGTTAAAATCTGTGTGCATTAGAGAGACTGGCCTGCCTCATTAACTTAAGAAAGGGTTAGAAAAGAACAAACATATTTAAAAAAATGACTGTGAGAAGAATGGAGTGGTGTGTTTTGACAAAGTTCTGATTTCATTATTTCGCCTCTCGTTCCTTGGAAATAAGCAGAAATAAGCTCAGAACTGTGGGTAGAAATGTTGGGTGGGCCAATCAGGCTGTTCCTTTTATTTCTCCAAGGACAAAAATGAAAACAAAAGAACTGAAGCAGTGCTCGTT
Source organism: Erpetoichthys calabaricus (assembly GCF_900747795.2). Classification (NCBI taxonomy): domain Eukaryota; kingdom Metazoa; phylum Chordata; class Cladistia; order Polypteriformes; family Polypteridae; genus Erpetoichthys; species Erpetoichthys calabaricus. Next base: position 187,212,608 of record NC_041401.2, read on the forward strand.
GGTGGGCATCCCTTCAAATCAAATAGAGAATGGAGTTCTTCCAGGTTACTCTGACCAAAAGTGATAAATCCTTTCCAGAATTTATGGGGGCGGGACTGGAAGAGGTGGGGCTAAATGCCTTCACCCAGTGGTTTCTCAGCACTGTGGGTGAAAGAAGGATATGACAGTGCTAGCGGCAGTGCCTCCCTCTTGCCTCGGCGGGTTATTACATACCTCGACTGAGCTTGTGGGGAGGTCCCCCGACATGCATACATGACAACGGCTAAAATGGGAAATATTGAAAAAATGGGCAGTATAAATTAGTCTGGACTCTTTAATCTTGATGACCTGTTTACCATTTGACCTCGAGCACTCAGAGTACTGCAGCGTTGAAACTGATAACCATAGGGAGACACCTGGAAAGAGAGAATATCTGGACAACTCCAATCACCTCAATGTGGCAGTGTGGTACTAAATGATGTGTGCTGCCATCTTTACACGGTCGGCTCCTGTTTCATTATACTGTGAATCTTAGGGAAATGGGCTGGATCAGGTCGGGACATATCATGCATGAGCTCCTGCCTCAGACGCTGCACAGTAACTACATTTGTGCAGATCTAAGCAGGATGCATTCCCCCAGAGAAAATAATTAACAGCACGCAGAGTACTTGAAGATGGTACATCGTGAGGGAGCCTATCATTAAAAATCTGCCTCGCCAGCCCATGTGAAGGACTGCAGGGCCATTCTAAATGGATTCCTATCAGAACGCTGTCCTTAAACCTGTGGGCAGACCCTCCTTATATACGTCTCATATACTGTGTGATAGATGGCTGGCAGCCGAAACTCGGCCAGGACGCCCATAGAGTGGAAGGATGGGGGAAGGCAACCTCTTTGGGACACGACTTCCCCCAAGACGCTAGATGGAAGCTTCCCTGCAGCCTAGCACTGCCCCAGATTCCCGCAGGGCACCATGGGATCTGTAGTTAGAGTTCACAGCCTTGCTGGGTACAGTGGGTGCCACCAGGAGACACCTGCAGAGAGACTGGGGAGTCCCTACCTTTTACATAGCCTGGAAGAAAGATAGATAGATAGATAGATAGATAGATAGATAGATAGATAGATAGATAGATAGATAGATAGATAGATAGATAGATAGATAGATAGATAGATAGATAGATAGATAGATAGATAGATAGATAGATAGATAGATAGATAGATAGATAGATAGATAGATAGATACTTTATTAATCCCAAGAGGAAATTCACATTCTGAAACCTCCACACGAAATCCATTCAACGACCACGTTAAGAAACAGTCCTCTTCCGGGTGCTGGAGAGCCGACTCCACTCGATGACCTCCCATCTGGTTTATTCCTGATGACCTCCCTTCTGGTTTATTCCTGATGACCTCCCTGCCATCTTATCATCTCCAGCTAAACATTTCAACGTCATTGTTGATTGTCCATGTCAAGTCCTGTTCGTCTCATATAAAAACCCCCCTGTACTACTCAACCAGGTCTCATGGAAGTCTCTTGTATGGCTGTAACGCTATCGAAAGACTGTTCTCCACAAGACCTACAGTACACGGG